>NW_007218571.1:2353-115770 GCF_000164805.1 Carlito syrichta | reverse complement strand
TGGAGATAATAACAATCTCCCACATTTGCAGACAACTTCCAGTTTCCAAAGCATTTCATCTAATTTAATCCTCAGGGCCAGTCTGTCAGCGTGGAGATAAAGCCCGTGCTGCCTGAGCAAGGAGTGAAAGGCTGAAAATCCCTTACAAAAGATGCCACCCATGTTGGGATGTGGTCCTTGTTGTTACCAACTCACTTTGCACCTAGGAAATATAGGTGCTAAAACTGTGTGTTCTCTGGGTACACGGGAACAGCCTGCCTGAATTTGAAGAACCTCTCAGGAGATTAAATAAGTTAGGTTTCAAAGAAATTTTTGAAAGTGAGGGCACTTTATTCAGAAAAAGAACTGGCTTTACTTTCAACAAAGCCTACAAGGAAGACTTTCAAAGCAATGGCTCGGTGAGGCTAAAAAACAACAACAACAAAAGAACACTGGACAAGAAGCTAGGAGCTTTATAGCCAGGTTCTGCTCTGTGGCTTTTGGAAAATGAAAAAATTGGGCCAGATTACTGCCAAGCTGCAGGTAAAAAATTCTGCATGATTTACTGAGTAGGCCTGTTGTTTTGTAGTTCCTGAAAAAAGTAGGATCAGTTTCAGTTTTAGAAAATGCAATTGATTCTTACTTATAAAGGCATTCATTTAATTATCAAAATCAGGAAGGAATGTCATAAACAAAATAGCATTTCCAATGGCTTCTTATTTTAAGGTCATCTCTTACGTGTATTATGAGAATTATAAAGATGGAAGTATAATGTTTGAAACAAAGTAGACACTCCATAAACAGTTGCTTGATAGATATATAAAGATATGGAAGAATAAATGAATGAAGAACAGACGACTTTAGGGAGCAAAGAATAGAATTTTGAAGTAGTGACACACTGGAGAATACTAAGGAATATTTTTCTGAGAAGAGCAGTGAAGTAACTAGTGACCCCCCCAAAAAACCATATGACCCCAAAATAAAACCGGTTTGTGGGGTGGGGAGGGATGGTGGGGGCAGATCTGTCTACTTTAGTCCTACTACTTTTAAGCTTAGTTTGAGGATTTGCTGCTAATTAGCAGAGGCACCTTGACTGAGTCACCTGTGTTCTCTGATTCTAGATATTTGCCTTTGAAAGATGAGGTTGCTCCTCTTCCACCTTCAAGGATAGAACGATTCTGTGCAGATTCTAGTATCAGATTTAAACCCAGAGTCCCAGTTTGCATCAAAGTTATTTGCCATCTTCTGTCATTTGATGGCATCACATAAGCCACTTCCCGCAGTCTCAGCTCCTTGGCATTTTGGCCTTGTAGGCTCGCTCAGTGACAGTGATTCCAAGGCCAGGCCCTGTTGTACAGGCGCATAGCGGCACTAACTCCTCCACGAGCTGCCTGCCTTCTAAGGTCCTTCCTACCTCACCTGTCATCACCGGATCTAAGTAAAACAGTTTCCCCCTCATGATAACCCAGGTTCTCCATTCAAGGAGCTCAGGCTCATTTAGGACTTCCTGTTGACCCTTTGAGCATGACGCAGCAGCAGAGCAGATTTCCCTGAATTCACCCTTACTGTATCAAGGCCCCATGACAAAGTTGTCTATGATTCTCTACTGCAGTGGTTCTCAACCATGATGGGAGAATTGTCTCAGTCTTTGGGAAGACGTGAATGAATGCTTGAGTGATTGAGTGTGTGTGGAAATGAGATGAAGTTTATAGATTAAGATCCCAGGGTGATCCTGATTCATATTTTCTCATCTCCCACCCCTTAAGAACCCTGGTTTTACATAACATCACCTTAATCCCTTAGACAAATATTCAAGGACTTCACACTTTCTAGACTTTTCTTTCACCAAAGAAGTTCTTGGTTCTGCCCATCCAGATATAGGAATCCGACTGCGGCCCTCGCCCAGGCCTCTGCTTGCTGTGGCTGCATTTCCAGGTAAAATGCACTCTAGATCCTGTCATGTCACAAATATCCTTCAAGACATAGCTCAAACTTCTTTAAGATATATAGTTCAAGCCGGGCTCGGTGGCTCAGCCTATAATCCCGCGCCTTTGGGAGGCTGAGGTGAGTGGATTGCCTGAGTCCGTGGGTTCAAGACCCACCTGGGCAGCAAGACCTCATCTCTACAATAAATCAAAAAATCAGCTGGGCGTGGTAGTGCATGCCTGTAATTCCGGCTACTTGGAAGGCTGAGGAGGAAGGATCACCAGAGCCCATCAGGTCGAGGCTGCGGTGGCCGGAAGCAGCCACTGCACTCCCGTCTGGGCAACAGAATGAGACTCCAACTCAAAAAAATTAAAAAAAAAAGATATATAGTTCAAGCTCATTCTACAATAACATCCAACCCACGAGGGCATCCAGCATTTAAACCAGGTTAAAAAGTATTCTAGGGTAGCAAACATACTGGGTGCAAATCTGTATCCCCCCAACAGTGCCTCAAAGGGGCTAAACACTTATTGATTGATGAGTATTAAGTAAAATACCTATGATTTTAAGGAAGTAATTGCAGATTTAAGGACTGAATAAGAAATTTACAACTTAGAAGTAAAGGCAAATATATATATATATATATATATATATATATAATTTAGTAATTATATTAGCTCATTAATATCATTAACTAGCTAATATCATTAATTATATGTAGACTAAAATCATAAAGAAAATACAATAAAAGTTCAAAAGTCCCATCATTAAAATTCTTTTCATAAGAATAAATTAGAATTCTGTGTTTTCTGCATCCTAAAATAATTTAGCGGTGGTAAGTAAAACAATCAAGAGGAAATTATTTAAAGAGAATATTGGAAGTAGTTAATTCTCCTCACGTGTGCCATTGTTTAGTTACTGCTTCTGCTAAGAAAAATAACTTTCAAAATGCTTAATTTGGTCTTACGAATTTTTTTATTCTTAATGCTTCACTACTCTTTGATTCCTCAAAAATGAATCATCGAGCTTTAAACTTTTTGTGAGGCTAGGAGAGAGACATAAAGAAAAGGAAAAGGAAAGGAAAAAGTTTTAAGTAACAGCAGGAGAAAAATAGTTACTTGCTGCTTTTCTCGAGGATGGGTGGTAATCTCTGTGCACCAACTAAAGAATACTATTTGCATTTTCCTGACTTTAAAACATGCAGCTGGGTTCCCTAGCCCTTCGTTTTTATAAAACAACCCATGTACCTGAGTCATCTAAATGTCGTCATGGTTCATTTCTCCTTTGTCCATCCAAACCAATTCTTGACCAGATATTGATAAGGGCCTAGCTAAGGTTACCAGTCAACATAAAATTGTAATAATGCCCTTTCGGTGGGGTAGCAGGCTACAAGGCTGAACTTCCTAACAATTTCCTTTCACTCTGACATACTACATTGGGTCGATTTGAGTCTTAAAGGCTTACTTCTTCAAACCAAAAGATAGCAAACATAGGATCCCATTTACAGGAGAAAAAGTGACTGTCCTCCCTCACTTGCATCAGAAACAGCTCCAGCTCATGGAATTCACATATCCTCAGTGAGGCACCCGTGTTTCAAAGCCCACTTAGAAAGCAGCCTGTTCTAATGTAGAGGATACTTTTGCATGTTTGTAGATTACGTCAGAATATCCCAAGTAGAGCAATTTAACTGAAATCACCTTTCTGGACTTAAACACATGAATGCAATGGTGGGTGCAATTATGGTCTCTAGCCCACTCTTCTGTCTCCTTCTCTGTCTTTCTTACTTTCTCTCCACCTCTTGTGCCTACTCTCTCTGATAATATATCAAATAGTTTCACTAGATCTAAAGGAACGAAGTCTACCAACAAGAGAGATGCATAAACAACCATAAAACTGTTTGATACTGTAAGGTGGTAAAAATGGTTTCAGTTGTGACTGTAGCAATCCCTCTAGAGAATTACAATCAAACAGTCTGAACTGGGGAGAGTTTGAGACTCTCAATTTGTATGGGTTTTCAGACTCTGGGAGGTTGTTCTACAAAGAACACAGAGCACATCAGTGTGTTATAAAGTTCCAATTGCATGAATCTGCTCATTAGAAATTCAGAGTACTGGAAACCAGTTCCTCTCAGTCTACCTTGCCCCCTCCTATATCTTCTCCTTGTTTTTTTTCCTCTTTTCCTCCCTTTCTGTCTTTATAATTCATTTCTGAAATGGCAGCAGAAAAACAGCAAAATACCTAATAGCCTTACTTCTTAATTAAACGTTGTGCTCCTCAAGGCGTGTGTTATTTGTCTTAACACAAGCCGTAATAAATGTTGGCTGAATTAATGGAAGTTTCCTTTGCCTATACAGCTGCTGGCAAGAATATTACTTCTACGTAAGTAAATCTTGCACTTTAAAATCTTGAACTTTATCTGAAATTATGCTTAACCAATTCAAGGAGAATAGAGCTCATTCTTCAGAAAGATACCACAATGGACATTTTCCATATTTACACCGTCACAAAGATTAACCAGTGGGTAGATATCGTTCTTAATAAGTTAATTGCATAGCATTTTGGCAGAGGGATGGTTAAAACCATAGACTGTACAGGGAATACTGTCCAAGTTCAAATCCTGGCTCTCAACATTTATTGATGGTGTGAATGTAGACAGAGCTTCTTTGCCTTTTCATTGGAATTATCGGGTAGATTTCATCAATAGCCCCTATAATGTGCTCAGAGGGGTTTGTCCTTAGTGAGATTCAATGTTAGTCACACCAGCCAACTATCATATTGCCTTCAAGCAGAGATACAGATTGTAAGGTTTCAGAAGGGGCAACTTCATTTTGTTTCCATCATGGAAAAAGGACACTAAAATAATGTCAAGGGACTGGTTAAGATCTGACTAGCTGTCCCCCCTGTGACTGATTTATCCAAATAAAGATAATATATAAGCAAAGGGTTTGGCTGTTTCTGCAAACAACTTTCCTAGGACAGATAAGTGATTTTCTAAATCTCCTTTTCCGAAGAAGACACAGTCTTATATCCACAGCTTAATCAAAGGCATTTCTTTGACAGGAAGGCAAAGTCATGCTCTTCACTTATAATAATAGCAGCAACTCTACTGTTTTACTGTTTAATATATTAATACAGTTTAAAGCTTTTGTAATGCATGTTCTTTTATTTGATCTTCATAACAACCTGCTGAAGATACAGGAGGAAGACAACAACAAAATGTAATGAAGATGTGAAGAAGCTTTTCTTTAGCAACACAATAAATTAGCGGCAAAGATAAGGCAGGAACCTAGTGCTCAGCAAGCTCTTTCTAGTTTATACATGAACTACTTCTTTATGAACTATGGTTAATTGCTAGAAATCTGAGAACCTGCTGTAAATAATTTTTGTCGTATCATACAGTAGCAGTGGGTCTCAGGCCAGCAATGTTGGCTGGTCCTGAGAACTTGTTAAAAGTGCTAATTCTCTTTACTTCCCATCATGTAATTTGGAAGAGGGGGTGGTCAAACAACCAATTTTCCATACTTGGCAGTGGAAATCTGAATTTTTACAAGAAAATCATACAAATATCCGTTTCACTGGGATTGAGGGTCCTATAGCTTAGGTCACTTTTTACATGAACTCAGATTTGAAATTGAGGGGCTCCTTGAATCCCTGAGCTCTTCAAATGTTTGTCATCTATTTCCTTAGTGGTCTTGGAGAAATAAAAATGTAAATGACCTCAATTTCCACAACTGGAAGAAGCTCAAGGGTTCAAAGAGAGTTGCTTACAGTAAGATGAAGGATTAAAAAAATTCTGAAGGACTGAATTAGCCGAGAAAACTTCCTGATAGAAGCCTTGACTGCTGTCCCTCAAGATGCTTTTCAAAGAACAGCAGGTGCTCTTCGGTTTTGTCCTGGATGCTGATTCCAGAACAGAGCCTGTGTTTAATTGGTTGCATATTTCACTGTGTGTTACCTCTTTCTCCATCAATCTTACCTTGGGACCATTACACTTTCTGGGAACCGTGGGAACAAAACTGATTATAAACTTAAAGGACAGCAACTTGGTATAAGATGCTGTCAAAGGGCAAGTAGTTAGTAATTTTTAAGACTAGAACTATGACACTTGAGGGGTCTTTTTTTTTTTCTCAGCTCATACATCTGCAAAATGACCTCATTACCAAGACCTATTTTGGAAGGGTCAGATTATTAAGTGTCCATTCCCACTTCCCTATCTTTGCTTCGCCCAACCAGAGTGGAGAAGGAATAAATGATACAGGAGAAGAAAATTATTAGCCATAGATCTGAAAAAGAAAATCCATAGAGTCTGCTGAACTACATGTTGTCTATCCTGTTTGATAAGTGATCACACAATATAACATTTTCTCTACACGTCTTTGTGGAATGAAAATTAACTTAGAGCCGGGCTCGGTGGCTCAGCCAGTAATCCTGCGCTTTGGGAGGCTGAGGTGAGTGGATTGTCTGAGCCCGCAAGTTCGAGACTCGCCTGGGTAACTTGGTGAGACCTCATCTCTACAATAAATCAAAAAATTAGCCCAGTGTGGTAGCGTGCGCCTGTAGTTCTAGCTACGTGGAAGGCTGAGGTGAAAGGATCTCTGGAGCCCAGTAGGTTGAGGCTGCGGTGGCTGGGAGTGTGCCACTGTACTCCAGTCTGGGCAACAGAGTGAGACTTCAACTCAAAAAAAAAAAAAAGAAAGAAAGAAAGAAAGAAAGAAAGAAAGAAAATTAACTTAGGATATGTTATATCTTTAGAGTTAGTTTTAAGTCAAAGCACGTGAGTTTCTTCCTTTAAAACAAATGGATGTCAAACAGTTACCATCTATATACTGGAGGAGAGCTTGTTACCCTTCATTTTTATTCCACTCTATGGAATGTGTACAACAGTGTAATCTTGTCATGGCACATTGGTTTGTAGGTAAGAGCTCCAAAGGGACCAAGACAAACCTAAATGAAGACATTGGGACAGAGGACAAGGTGGGTCTTAAAACAGCTTAAGGATCCCTGTGACAGTGAAGTCAGTATACAGAGGAGAGAGTCACTTAGCTATCACATGAACTTAAATCAGATGCCTCCTTTTGACCTCAGAGGCTACTAGCAATCTAGAAGAGAGGTTCGGGCCTAGAGTCAGGAGATCCTAGTGCTGCCACAAACTCCTGAGTGACACAGACCAGCTGGTAAATCTGTTTCTTTATCAGGACCACCGATAATTTAGAGTCAAGGGCCTGGTGAGAAAAATGCCTGCTCAATCCTGCTTTGCTGGTCCTCAGTCATCAAGAGTCACCCAGGCAACCTGACATGTGCCCTCTTGGGGGTGGCAGTAGGTGAGTTTCTTAGAAGCAACCCTGACTAAGGGCCACCGAACTCTGCTCCTCTCCCTGAATCGGTAACACTGGTATCTAATACTGAAACGTTGTTCCATGGAGGTGTGCGATACATAATTCAACCCAATAAAAAGGAAAACTGATATTGTATGATAGCACCAAGGAATGGCAGAATATTCATAAATAGTTTGCATTTTAATTCATCAGAATGCCTATGTAGTCATAAAAGTGCTGGGGAAAAACTCAGAAATTATATCCCTTGGTCAGTTATTCCACATGATACTAATCCATCAGCTAGATGGATACCCATTTCCCCATTGAATTGTCGAATTTCTTGGCTAAACCAATTTAATTATCTTGCCTACATAGACTTAGCATTAGAATAATCAATAGAAACCTAGAAACTATCATTTTAAATGTTAAACTACTAAGTGATTCAAAACACAGGCATTTTAAAACAATTCTTCTCTCTCAATCTCTTTCCTTTTTATCCTGTGGACATAATAACCAAAGTAAGATGTTGTTTTTTTAGAAAAATATAATTTTTTCATGTATGAAGCAAAAAGACATGGGAGTATCATGACTTCTTTGAATTCAGAAGACGATGAAAAAATCATGAGGTTCCAATTATTATAAAATGTGAATGATAGGTTAAATAAACTATATGTTGTTTCCAAAATAAAATGAAAAACAATAGATTAGGAATACTATTTGCTTAATTATACATACATGAGTAATTATACACATACATATATATGTACTTATTTTTTAAAGGAATGATTCACATGTGAAAAAAAAATATCAAGACTTCAAAAGTTAAATGTTGAAAACACACAGGCAGAAAATCTAAATAAGAGAAAATAAGAATGGCTTACAAAATGGGGGAACTAGTTGATTTTACCATTTGTTCTTTTTGCCTTGCTGTGAAGGCATCCCCTAAATGTATATAAAACCTGGCATGAGTGTCTGAAGAATTTGTTTTGGACTACCTGCTCTCTCGTAGTCTGACCGACTAAACCTTGCTTTTCTCCTCCCAGGTTCTTTATTTACTTCTTTTTTGAGGTTCATGTTCAATATCACAAACTTGGATGCTGTATTTTGGACACATTATCTGAGCCCAAACTGGCACACCCACTTCAGACGTGATTCCCACATTCATCCTCTGCGGTTTGTACTGCAATGGTGGGTAGGGATCTCTTTGGCCTTTAACTTCCTGCCTTGGCCCCAGAGGAACTTATCAAAAGTCAGAGGGACAGAGATGATGTACCAATAACCAAAGGACTCCAGATTCACCCCAGGGGGACAGTGTTTTATTTAGAAATTTATAAAACTTTTCATTTAATCACCGCTCTTGTCAGGGATAGATGCAACTGAGATACCCAGGAATTAGTAGTTAGTAATTTTCATATGTTGATATATTCTATGCAACTATTTTATAAAACAGGACAACAATATAGCTTAAAAAGCATAATAATATTCATATTCTTCAAGCCTATAGTTCACTACTAGAAACTTATCTTAAGTAAAGAATTCAAAAAGAGAAAATGTTCCTACATGCAATCATGCTTTCTGTACATTTAAAACAGAAATATCCCCCAAAGTCCAACAATAGGAAACGATTAGGCTAATTATGGTAACTCAACTGGAAGAAACACTATTTAGCCATCATTCATTGTTACAAGAAATATCACTCTTTATTACAAGAAAAATGTTTATAACAAAAGACCAGGCAGTAAAAATTGCAGGTTTGAGGCTGAGTAGAGGCATGCCTTGGAGATATCACAGGTTCTGTTCCAGATCATTGCAATAACAAGAATCACATAAATTTGTTAGTTTTTCCATGCATATAAAAGTTGTATTTATACTATACTGTAGTTTTTCAAGTTTATCAATTGCATTATGTCTAAAAAACAATGTATACACATTAACTTAAAATACTTTTTTTACTAAAAAATGCTAACAATCATCTGAGCCTTCAGTGAGTAATAATCTTTTTGCTGGTGGAAGTTCTTGCCTTGATGGTAATGGCTGCTGACTGATCAGGGTGATGACTGCTGAAGGCTGGGGTGGCTGTGGCAATTTTTAAAAACAAGACAACTATAAAGTTTACTGCAGGGATTAACTCTTCTTTTCATGAAAGATTTCTCTGTAACATATGATGCTGTTTGATAACATCTTACCTACAGTAGAAATGCTTTCAAAATTGGAGTCAATCCTCTTAAATGCTGTTGATGTTTTATCAACTAAGTTTATGTAATGTTCTAAATTATTTGTTGTCATTTTAACCGTGTTCATGACATCTTCACTGGAATTAGATTCCATCTCAAGAAGCCACTTTCTCTGCTCACCCACAAGAAACAACTCTTAATCTGTTAAAGTTTTATCATGAAATTGCAGCAATTCAGTCACGTCTTCAGGCTCCATTTCTAATTCCAGTCCTCTTGGCATTTTCACCACATCTTCATTGACCTTCTCCATTGAAATCTTGAACCCCTCAAAGTCATTCAAGTGGGTTAGAATCAACTTCTTCCAAATGCCTGTTAATGCTGATATTTTGACCTCCTATCATGAATCATGAACGTTCGTAATGACAACTAGCATGAGAACTCTTTTCCAAAAGGTTTTCAGTTTACTTTGCTCAGATCCCTCAAAATGACCACTATCTATGGCAGCTAAGACTTATAAAATATATTTCTCAAATAATCAAACTTGAATGTAAAGATTACTCCTTGATCCATGGACTGAAGAATGAATATTGTTGGCATGAAAACACATTAAATCTCCTTGTACCTCTCCATGACAGCTGTTGGGTAACCAGATGTATCATCGACGAGCCGTAATATTTTGAAGGGAATCTTTTTTTTCTGAGCAGTATGTCTCAATAGTTGGCTTGAAATATTCAGTAAACCATGTTGTAAACAGGTGTGCAATCATCCAGGCTTTGTTGTTACTTTTATAGAGTACAAGCAGAGTAGATTTTGCATAATTCTTAAGGGCCCTAGGATTTTTGACATGGCAAATGGGCATTGGCTTCCACTTGAAAGCACCATCCGCATTAGCCCCTAAAAAGAGGGTCAGCCTGTCACTTGAAGCTGTGAAGTCAGGCATCGACTTCTCTCCAGCTATGAGAGTCCTACATGGCATCTCCTTCCAATATAAGGCTGTTTTGTCTATGCTGAAAACTTGTTGTTTAGTGTAGCCATCTTCACCAATGATCTTAGTTCGATCTTCTGGATAACTTGCTGCAGCTTCTACATTAGTACTTGCTGCTTTGCCTTGTACTTTTTTGTTATGGAAGTGGCTTCGTTCCTTCAACTTCATGAAGCAACCTCTGCTGGCTTCACACTTTTCTTCTACAGCCTCCTTCTCTCTCTCAGCCTTCATAAAAGAAGAGAGTTGAGGCTTTCTGTGAGTATTGCTTTGGCTTAAGGAAATGTTGTGGCTGGTTTGATCTTCTCTCTAGGCCTTGATATCTGCAAAAGGCTGTTTAGATTTCTTATCATTCGTGTAGTCACTGAAGCAGCACCTTTGATTTCCTTCAAGAACTTTTCTCTTTGCATTCACAACTTGGCTAACTGTTGGAGCAAGAGACCTGGCTTTCTGCCTCTCTTAGCTTCTGGCATGCCTTCCTCACTAAGGTTAATAATGTCCAGTTTCTGATTTAAAGCAATAGACGAGCGACTCCTCCTTTCACTTGAACACTTAGAGGCCATTGTAGGGTAATTGTTTGGCCAAATTCCAATATTGGTGTGTGTCAGGGAATAGAGAAGCCCAAGAAGGAGAGAGATGAGAAAGACCAGTCAGCAGAACAGTCAGAACACATACAACATTTATTAAGTTCTTTGACTTATATGGGTACAGTTTGTGGCACCATAAAACAATTACAATAGTAACATCAAAGAACACTGAACGCAGATTCCTCCCACAGATAGAACAATAATGAAAAAGTCTGAGATATTGCGAGAATTACCAAAATGTAACACAGAGACTCGAAGAGAGCACAGGCTGTTAGAAAAATGGTATGATAGACTTTCTCGACACAGAGTTGCCACAACTCTTCAATTTGTAAAAAATTCAATATCTGAAAAGCACAATAAAACAAGGTGTGAGTGCACAGCTATGGAATGTGCTTGTGCGTGTATATGCATATCATGTATATGCAGTAGAGCCTCACTGTTTACCGATTCTTTATTTGCAAACTTGCCTACTCCCTAAAATTTATTTCAACACTCATGATGCTTTCTCAGTCATCCACTGCCATGTGCAGAGAAGCAAAACATTTGAGTCCTCTGAATTGCACGTTTCCAGGGAAGGTGGGATAAGGCAACACCCCACCTTCTCGTTTCAACTGCCACACTGTAAGTAGAAGCATTCTTTTTGCTGGCTATTTTGTACCACACTTTTTGCACTTTTGTGCTTTTAGCCGGTGACTTCCCTGTTTCAGATGGTTTCCAAACATAGTGCTGAAGGGCTATATGGTCTCCCAAAGTGCAAGAAGTCTGTACCATGCGTTATGGAGAAGACACGTGTGCCATACGAGCTTTGTTCAGGCATGAGTATTTTCAGGCTGTTGGCCCCGAGTTCAACGCTAATGAATACATATTAAAGAAGGTATTTCTAAGCAGAAACACAAATAAAACAAGGCTGTGTATTGAACAGTTGACGAAAATGTTGTGACCAGAGTTTACAGAAGCCTAACCCGGTTATCTCTCCCAGGAGCCGTGGTTCAGGATTTGCTAATTCAGTGGTTGCAGTGATTTTATAGACTTTATGGAATATGACTACTGTGAATAATAAGAATGTATATTGTATCTATCCCTCGCTACATATATTATATCTGTATCTACATATACACAAAAAAACTACAGGAGAGTAGTGTGTATAAATACATAAATATGCAATTGTGAATTTAGGGATGATTTAATTTCCTCTTTGAATTTCAAAAGTGTTTTGAATAGCATTGCCTTCACCGTGAAAACATTTAAAATGGACAAAAGCCAAAAAAGCCAAAGAAACCCTGCTGATTGCTAACAGAGTTTTCTAGTCATTTGGGGATTAGGGGCCTTCATACCTCTGTCAAACAGAGCAGGTTGGCCAGCACCTACCCCTCATGTCCATTCCCAGGTGATCTGTGAAATCACCTGATCTCACAGTGTTTTAATTGGCTCTACGAAGAAGTAAGAATAATGTCAGAACTTGCATGAATGTATAAATTAAAATCTAGCGATACATTTCCTCAGGAGATATTCTGATTGTCTTAGGCTTCTAGCACTGAGGTATTTCAGTGTCTGCTCTAAATTGTTACTTGGTGCTATGTACGGAATTATGTCCTACGTTCAAGTCCTAACTCCCCATGTGACTGTATTGCAGAAAAAGCCTTTAAGGAGGTGATTAAAGTTAAATGAGGCCATAATGTGAAGCTCTGATCTAAGAGGACTGGAGTCTTTATAAAAGAGAAAGAGACACCAGAGCTTTCTCTCTGTCACATGAGGACACACAGTAAGGTAGCCATCTGCAAGTCAGAAAGAGCCTTCACCAAAACCCAACCATGCTCACACTCTGATCTCGGACTTAAAGCCTCCAGAACTGTGAAAAAAGTAAAGATCTGTTGGCTAAGCCACCCAATCTATGGTATTTTGTTGTGGCAGCTTAGCTGACTAATACATTGCCTCTGACTTCCCATTGTGTTTGAGGACAGGATTTGCGTATGGAGTCATCGCAGGCTGGCTGCATCCTTCCACCAAAAGGCAGGGCTCTTGTCAGGAAACCCTCTCTGGGTAGCTGCCTTTCCTGGGTCAGGTTACCCCTCCCTCCTTTTTTCCCTGCAGACCAACGGGGTGCAGGGGCCTACACTATCCCTTATGTTTTCCCTAAAACCTAGCTATTCCTTTGTTCACAGTCCTGTTATCCAAATTTGTTTCTAATACACAATTTCAGTGTGCCCCATATTTCCTACCAAGGCCCTGAAAGAATCTAACAAAACATGAGAATCGCTAAAAAAGATGATCTTCAATGTATGATGACAAGTCCAAATACTGTTACGTTGATAGAGAGCCGGAGATGCGAGAATTCTTCATCCACTGGCAATAATGTCACATCCTCAGGGCCACCCAAGTCATCGCAAGTGGGATCAGCACGAGTTAGCAGCTGCAGCACTGCCTGTGCAACTTGCGTTGTGACGACAAATAATGGCAATGTGGTGGTACAAGTGAAAGTCCTTTCAGTCTTCCTAGAGCAAAACCTTTTAATATTACATTTTTCTTCCCATACTCTATGAATCAGACCTTCCGTAACCTCTGATTCCATTTTTGTTTTGCCACATCTTTTTCTCCATCTTGGTTCCATTCGCTGAAAAGTGTCCATTGTTCTAGGGGTCAGGAAAAAGGGGCAGGGGGAGTGCTTGTTTAGAAATGATTGCCTAGCAACCCATCTTCCTTATTCCAAGGACAGAGGCCATTTGCATTTTGAGGAAAGAAGAAAAAAAAAAAAAGCTCCACTTCTCATGAGTCCTAGGGTGAGAATGTCTTTCTGACCACTCCTCAAAGGAACCTTCCTTCCTCTGAGAACTCCCCCTGGGTGGCCATTCTTTGCCTGCAGCAGCTTGTGTATGCTTCCCCGGGGGAGGGTGCCGCCTTCCAAGGTGCTCCCAGAGCCGCTGAGGGCAGCGAGTGTCTCCTGGCACCGCCAAGCTGCAGCCCCTGGCGGCACAAGGACAGGGCTCAGAACATCCTGATCTCATTCAAGTGGGCATTTCTTTCCCACACTGTTCTTTCCTTTTGCAGCTTACTGCCCTGGAAATGTGCCACACCCAGGGGGATGTCCAGGCCCGCTCCCCTTAACCCACAAGCTGCTGGTGACTTCCTTGAGCCTGCTTAGGGAACGTTGAAGCCATCCGGGACATGGAAAAGGGAGGAGACATAAACCTTTACTTGAAAGTTCTTAGGTGACCTACAAAAAGTGGAAACCAAAGGAAGAGAGACTGTTCTCTGCATCATTTGAGAAACTGAACTGGGTTGGTATTTGGGAAAATCACTATTCCAAACTAGAGACCTCTGACCCAAAACATCTAATTTTCCATGAGGCTCAGTCTCCAGGTTGGACGAATAAAGTATGTTTCTCTTATAAGTGAGGTATGGAGAGTAAAAAGATAGAAGTTCTTCTTATTTTATGACTTAAAAAGATAAAGAAAACTCTTGGGTTCTCTGGCTTCAAGTTGAGCAAGATCTTCAATCTTCTGCAGCTGTAAATTACCATCTACAAAACTGAAATCTTTAAGAATTGCATTGACAGTGGCTGACAACATTTAACTAACTTTGAATACCACCCAAGAGCACAAGGCATGCACCCTTGGATGTATTATTTAAAGAAAATCATCTCACGATTGTGTTTGCATTGGTTCATTCACCACCTTATCAAGCTAGGATATTGTCCTGAGAAGCCCTCCTCAGAGAGAATACACAGGTAATATCAATCAAGAACCTGATAGCAGATATGTCTGGCACTCAGAAGATGTTATGAGGCTTTACACACCTTTTCATTCCTTGTCATCTTATGTATTTCCATGCACAAATACAATCAAGGACAAAAAAAACAACAACCATGAACGTCTGCATGTGGCTAATTAATAAATAGACTTCTTTTACTAATATCTGGATAACGCTCTGAGAGAGAAAAGATGGAAGAAGATAATACGACCTAATCCCCTTACCTGCAAGGCCAGGAGATCAAATGCCTCTTCTGAATGATTCATGGGGGTGGGTCATGAGCAGAGGACAAATAAACAAACCTTCAAAAATATCATTAGCAAAACTACCTTCTGTAGACGAACACAGCTGTATCTTTGTTTTTTCTCCCCCCACTTTGCAAATTCTCTAAGAATCCATCTTAAGTCTTATCTGTGAAGAAAATGTTTTGACTTAATTCAGTGGAACTGGGACTTGGGCTTAGAATTTTAGAGATCAAAGGACTTTAGAAGTCATCTGACCTAACAACCACAGGTAGTTACATAAATCTTACTAATAACGAGACTACTGTGTTTGTTAGCATGCCATCTTTGTTTTTTATTGGAAAGGGTTTTGAGGTCTATGCTCTTGGGAATAAGAAACCTGTCCATAAAGCAAGGGGCTGAAATTGGCCACCATATTCCTGTTTGTTTCTCATTCACTTCAGCAGGAGTATTTGAGGTGTTCTAGTACTGAATGAACAACTAGGGAAAACTGTCATGGCCAAATGTGTCCTTGAGTGAATGCTCTCTCTGTGGCAAAGTTGGTGAGTTTTACTGAGAGCCTGGAGAATAGTGAAGCAGTCATCTGGTAAAAAGTTGAATCAAATGTTCTCTGGGTTTCTCTGATCTGCTTACCAGTTCTCCGTTTTTCTCTTAACTACTGCCACTTAATTATTCACAGTCAGCTGTGCTTCAAAGCTGTGAACATTTGGACATTCTCTTCTCGGTGACATGGAGAAACTGTTGGCCATGGTCCTTCGGCTATTTAAATACTTATGTCATAAATATAATGAGATACTAGGCTTCAGACTTTTTTAGAGTAGTCCATGCACATATAATCAATGCCTTTGAAAGCTCAGTTGAAGGTTGACAAGTTTGAAAGAAGGAAGGAGAGCATGGAACGAAGGCTTATTTCAGAGTGTAGGGTGAGTTGGAACCATAGTTGATTCTGGAAGCAGAGTGTTTCATAAATGTTTCCTTGTGCACAGAGGGCCTATATCTGGTCATATTATTTTTGTTTGGGCTAAATAATTATAGAAATGAGAATATGGTAGCTTATTTTAATTGTCCAAATAAAACCTATGGACTCTGAACCATAAGGGTCTTTTGGAGTTATCAAAATCATATATAATCTTAAAATGAAGCCGGGCTCGGTGGCTCAGCCTGTAATCCCGCGCCTTTGGGAGGCTGAAGTGAGTGGACTGCCTGAGCCTGCGGTTCGAGACCCGCCTGGGCAGCGAGACCTCATCTCTACAATAAAATAAAAAAATCAGCCGGGTGTGGTAGCACGTGCCTGTAATTCCGGCTACTCGGAAGGCTGAGGCGGAAGGATCGCTGGAGCCCAGCAGGTCGAGGCTGCGGTGGCCGGGAGCGGCCACTGCACTCCAGTCTGGACGACAGAGTGAGACTCCAACTCAAAAAAAAAAAAAAAAATCTTAAAACGGAATCCTCAAAATGAATGAAACTAAAAATGCATCTATTAGTAGAAATTTATTTTAAAACTTCAAATTGGTAATATTTATGCATTATAAAATGAAACCTCAAAAGCACATTAAAGTTTTGTTGTTGCCCACAGTGTTGCAACTGGTATAAACAATGCACTGAGCATGTTGGTTTCCATTAGTTTTTATTGTTTACAGCACACTTAATATTAGTAGTTATATTGATGGTTATAATACACATAAAGAGATGAAATCAACTGTTTCCAGATCACTAAAGCCCCTTCACAAACTCACTAGGTTCCACAGAACGTGATTTTTAAAATACTGAACCCTTTCTATGGCATCATGGAAGACAGAAAACCTTCTCTTGGGCACTTCCCTCTAGTGATCAGAAACACATTTCTTAGCAAGGCAGCCCACATCACAGCTCTCATTTTTAGGTAGCTCCCCTTTACACTGAGCCAAATCTGCTTCATGAGATTTCATGCAACAGATACAGCTCTGGTCTCTGGAACCCCTATCCTCATCTGCGTGGCAGAAGACAGTTAATACGCTCACATCTGAGTCTTCCCTTCTCTTGTCCCAATGTCCCCAGTTCCCTCAACTCTCCTGCCTGTGTCATAGTTTGACTTCTGAGTCATCCTATTATAAGTGTCTCCATGCTTGGGAGAGACACCCTTGAAATGCGGGTGGCTTAAAATCACCTCAAACTTAAATAAATTTTTGGTCTCCTTCTAGTCCATTTCCAAACCAGGTCATAGAATAATACCACCGATGGTCCACTTCCACTTGTCAGAAACCTATTTCATATCCTTGACATTTTCCTCTGCTTTGACATTTCTGTACCCAATCTACCTTCAGGTCCTGCAATTTAGCCTCCTAAATAGCTTATAAACCCCTACACTTATGCTCTGTCTCTACTCCCACCATCCGCCTCCTCCTGAGTTTCTGCAAGAGTTCCTTAGCCCATCTGTTTTACTCCAGCCACTCTGTGTCATACAGTCCAACATCTTTCTTAAGGTTCTCTGTGGCATCCCATGGCTTTTGTGATCGTGAAAATCCTCAGCACGGCTGGCAAGGTCTTTTTTGCTTCTCCAGCTGAGTTTTGCACCTTGTGCTCTGTGCCTAGCACAATGGCCACCATTTATCACCTTCACCATGATCTGCTTCTCCTACCACAGGGCATACCTCCCTGCTATTTTCTCTCCCTAGAAGGGCCATTCCTCATACCTGGACCTAGTTAACCCAACTTGCAGGGCTTGGCTCGAAGATGCCTTCCACCGTCGTCCCAGAACACTTATCTCTGGTCAGATTCCCTTGTTATAGGTTCTTGTAGGCCCTACAACGTTTGCTTCATGCCACTTATCATAGCTCTTGTTTGACATGTATTCTGTGGGATTATTTGATAAATGTCTGGCTCTCTAGCAGGATTGTTAGCTCCAAAAGCAAAAAGATGTCTATTTCTGATCATTTTTCCCCCTAGTGCCCAGCACGTAAGATGCTCATGTTCAGAAATATTTGTTGAGTGAATTAGCTACATAATTCCTCTCTTTATTTTCTCTGTTCCATCGAGAAGAATGACCTGAAATCTAGAAAAGATGGAACAAATATGATTAAATTGCCCTTTAAATGGCAACTTTAACATTGTCCCAAAAGAAGGTATATCTCCAGGCATAGCTAAACAATGTCCCAGCCTGCTCCCATTGGTAGTATAAACGTGGCATTCTGTGGACAGCAGGAACAAGTGAAAGGAAAGGTGGCGATGATGAAAGTGATTTTCAAAAGGCAGTGAAGAAGTGGAATTCCAGAAACAACTGACCACTACACTTGTCTTTTGTTCCAGACTGAATTTTAATACAAGTTATCTAAAGTTGGTTAGAAAGTACTTAGAAAGAGAAGCAGTGATGACCAAGATCAACTATAGGTTCATCAAGATGAAATCATAATAAACGACCATCCAAAAGTAGGTGAATTTGCTGGAAAGGATGGAGGATCTCCTTGAACATGGAGTAGGCTGATTTCAACAAGGTTTTTGGCAAAGTCCTTTGCAGTATCCTTGAGAAATGTGGGCTGAACTCACAGTTAAGTGAACACCATTGTGTACATACCCTCTTAACATTGCTCTATCCAGTGCTGAGTCACTCTAATGCTATTTATTTCTGACATTATCTTGCTAGTTGCATAGATAATTATAATAATGACAGCTGACACACAAAGTGCCCACTATGAGGTAGGTACTGTTTAAGGTGTACTTACTCCTTACCACATCTCTTTGACAAGGTATGAGCATTATTGCCATTTAAGAGTTGAAGAAATAGAGTCCTGAAGGGTTAAGTAACTTGGTCAAGGTCACATAAATAGTAAAAGGTGAATTTGAACCCAGGAAGTCTTGCTCTAGTACTACTCTCCTACCCCTACCTCCATGAATCCTATGTTCTAGAATGTTCTTAGTCAACAGCTTTATTGCACTGTACTTGCCTGATGAGCATTCATGCACTATTCAACCATGCTGTAAAGTAAGGGTTCTTTTACCTGGAATGCATAGACCCCAAAGGGACCCAGGGATAGAATTCACAGGAATCTGTAAACTTGGTGTGCATCTAACTTTCACTAACCTCTAACAAAAATTTAGAATTTTCTTCAATTATTAACATAAGAAATCCACAGTGGGATCAGCAGAATCTGCAAAGTTGTCTACCATGCAAATCAGATATTCTGAAGTCACATTATTGTTGTTACAGATATCTCAAAACATCATTTATGGTCATCACTTTGAAATTATAATAGTTATTAGACCTGCCACCAGATCTCATTTATTTAATGCTTTAACAAAAATATATGTTATTATATCCCATTATCACCCTTTTATAACTGCACTGCACTGCAATGGCATTCCTTTGTAAGCCTTTGTATTTGTGTATTCTATGTATGTAATCCTATTTATTTTAGGCTTCCCTAGACTGCAAAAGGGCAGAACCCGGTCCTGCATCGTCCAAATCAAACTTGTCCTGCAACATGTGTGGTTTATGCCACAATGGTTTCCCTTTATGACAAGTGTTTCATGCTCAGGTAAATAGTTATAATTCAGAATGGCTGACAAAAAGGTAAGCAAGGGACTGTTCTGAAGCAACCACAGAGACAAAGAAAGCATATCTCGTGGAGTGTTAAAATGTGCTTTCAATGGTGGCTAAAGTCGCTTGCAGGTATGCAATGGAAAAAAACACAGAGTACAGGTCAGCAGGTGGTTAGGAATCTGGCGTAATCCTTCTGCATTCCTGAAAACCTCACAAACATCACTCTAGCCTGAGAGAGGGCATGAAGGGGGCTGCAAAACACTGATGGGAAGTATATCATAAATTCAGAAGACAATCAGAGAAGAAAAGTCTGACAGTCATTGTATATGCCCTGAAGTCAGCACCCTGGGACTGCATAAAGATCTGAGACAGTGCTCACATTCCTTGGAAGCCATCTTGAATTTAGGATGTTTATCCAGGAGAGCATCCCTTCAAATGTGGGAGGTAGAGCCTAGTATATGCCACAGGATTGTACTTTGTCCCTGTTCTTCAATGGCAATAAGAGTATTAACAATACCTTGCATAAATATATACTTTATACGTTCCATAATGGCTTCATGACAGCGCTAGTAGCAGGCAGTGCCAACTTCTTTACCATCTCACTAAGTCAGAAGGTAAGGTTCAGAAAAGTTAAAAAGAGTTGTTCAAAGTCATGTACTGCACACATATTGAAGGAAAGAACAGATCTAAGTGTGCTGTCTGCCTGTCTATGTTCCTTGGTGCTTTTCAGATTTGAAAATAACCCAAGGAGATAGAGCTAACAGGTCAGACAAAAGATCCAGATTCCCTCCTCAAAACGAAGGGACAGACTGACTATTTCTGAAGCCCCTTTCCAATCTAAAAGACGATGGTCCTGAAATTTAAAGTATTCCTTCTTCCTCTAAGCAACACAGCCTTAGAACTTTGTCCTGCATGATGGGCCACTGTCCTAAACAGTCTTCTTATGTCCATGAAGAGTAGAGCTCTGAGGATATACTAGGGGAACCTGGGTTGGGCGGAGGGCACTAAGAAGGTTTTAGAGTGGAAAGAGCACAGTCTTTTCCCTTGAGAACAGGGGTTCAGGTGTCAGCTCTGCCACGGGGATAAGCGATGGTACCTCAGGAAGGTGACTTTCCCCCTCTGAATATTGTTTTCCTCATCTATATTATTGAAAGATGGCTGAGAGGGTAACACGCCAAACTGAGACATGAAAGGAAGTCACATCAGTCATCTTCCTTAAAAAAACCCCAACATCAGCCCTCTAAGATATTAACAAGAGTCCCTCTGGTCACAATTATTTTCTACGATGAATTTTCCAGAAAGAAATTCACTATATGCCCTAAGAGAGCTGGGAAGAATTTAAGCATCTGTGGCAGTTGCAAAAAAAAAAAAAAAAAAATACTGACATTGGACATCACTTACCCTCACCCTGCAATTCTCTTCTGGGTGAATGTTCCCTCTACGTCCCTAACATTGGGCATTAATCCCTCCACGCCCTTTCAAAACCCAGGGATGTTACTGTGCCGTACGCACAGGCAGGCATGAGCCTCAAATCCTCCCCAGCTTCCGCTGCTGTATCTCTGTCATCAGCAACGTGTGAATGAACCAAATTATCTCCAGGGCTGAGGGCGTGGGCCACATCGCTGGGCTCCACCGTCAAAGGAGCCCAGCGTCATGCTCTCCGCCCCCTTCTGAGAAGGCTGGTACTGTCGTAGGGCTGTGAGGGAGGAAGCCAGCCTGGAAATGCCATCTAGGGAAGAAACTGTTCCATTTCAGTGTTCAGATTCTAAAATAGCTGCTAATAAAATGCCTTCATACTGTGACACTTCAATGCAGACACCCACAAGGATACCTTGACAAGCTGTTTGACTCTTCACAAGCCTTTTCTTGCTTTTCCTGCGCAGGGTCCCCACCAGTCACCCACAGATACACAACCACGCAGTGACAGGGAAGGCCGGCAGGGGCTGCCTAGACTGCCAAGCCATCTGGCCCGGGGAGCCCAGGCTCCTTGCAGGAGGCACTGCAGCTCTGAGTTGGCATGTCCAGGGGCACAGTGCCTCCCTTCCCACCTGCTGCTTATTCTGTCTCTCTCTCTCAATCCTCGCAATGTCTTTGATAACACTTACCAAGCTCATCACTTCCCAGGATGAGAGAGGAGAACCTCAAATAGTATTGCATTTACAAACCGATCATAAGAAAGAGATCTTGGGCTCATTCGGAAATGCCATGGGTCAACAAATGTCAGCTCTGATGTTAAAGAGAGTAGGATATGACTGTGTGCTAGTGACAAAAACACAAAGGGTATTTCCCATTGGAAACCCTGAAAATCCATGAATTATGATAACACCATCAGGACAATAAAGGTCATGTTTGAGAGAGTTTTTCATAGCACCTTTTCTCCTTTTAAAGCTTGATTACTGAGACCTGTTGTAAAGTTATTTGAATCTTAGCATAGAAGAGACTGTGTTATATCCTTGGCTACTCCCTGTAAATAGCCCTTAGCAAGACCCATGCAATGGCTCTTGTACTTCAGACTCACCTGAGAAGCTTGTTAAAAACATAAACTCCCAATTCTCATCCCTTCTGACATGCCAAATCAGTATATCTAAAGTGAGGTCCAGGAATCAAGATTTGGATAAAGTGCTCTGAGGTATTCAGAGATGTGGTCAAGCTTGGGAACCAATACAGTGGTGGAAGTTTATAATACCAGGTAAGATGATACTTTTATGTCTCCATTAACATAAAGAGAACTTGAGACTTTTTCTCATAGTTGGATGCCACAAGCAACTTTACGTTTGATCATTCAAACGTAATTTGTAATTCACGAATTTTAAATTCGTGAAGCCAAATTTAAAATTCATTTTATCTGGTAAGTAGAAGTCCTCAGGCTGTATGCTTGTACTAAGCTATGATGATAGCCAATGGAATAATCTACAAAGGAAGTTGCTGAAAGTCTGCAGAGGGATAAATTCTGTTTTTGGTTTTTTTTTTTTTTGAGTTGGAGTCTCACTCTGTCACCCAGACTGGAGTGCAGTGGCCACTCCCGACCTCCGAAGCCTCGACCTGCTGGGCTCCGGCGATCCTTCCGCCTCAGCCTTCCGAGTAGCTGGAACTACAGGCGCGCACTACCACGTCCAGCTAATTTTTTTGATTTATTGTAGAGAGGTGGTCTCGCTGCCCAGGCGGGTCTCGAACCCGCGGGTTCAGGCAGTCCACTCACCTCAGTCTCCCAAAGTGCAGGATTACAGGTTGAGCCACCGAGCCCTGCAATTCTGTTGTTTTTAATGTCTTTATAGGTATCCAATATTAGATGGTTGTAACAATCTCTTGAAGTTTTGTAGTTTCTCATACACAGACAAGTAGACTAAGCAGAGATTTGAAATACCTACCTGAGGACAGAATTTTAAGAGAGTTCTATGGAGGGTTAAGAGATAAACTCAAATCATGCTTAGACTCTGGAGTGATTTGCATCCTGAAGACCCACTACATTGAATAGCATCTTTACTTTGAAAGACTTGACAGAAGAATATTACAGAATGTTTCTTGGAAGCTCCTTTCAGGAAATTGCCATGATCATAACCTAGGAAGTGCCTAGCATTCTGGGAGGCATTTAGAGTTCAAAATGAGAACATACACATCCAGCCCAAGAAGTAGTCAGGTCATCTTGTTGTATTTACAACTTCAGTCATATCATATGCAAGTCTTTGAGGTTAACAGCACTCCTGTCTGCTATTCTTTAAGGCCAGGGTCAATTCCTATTTCTTTCAGAGAACTTTCCAAATTTCATCCCACAATTCCTCCAAAATCAATGTATCTCTACTCTCCACACACGTATCACATTGCCTAGTATCAGAGTGATTCAGTTGTGTCTCTTCTCTCCAAGAGACATGCGACTTTTTTTTTGTAGGAAACCAAACATGTCTTACCCAGTATTTATATGCTGAAGAGGAACAGTTAAAAACCACATAGGCAATGCCACCTTGGATTAATCCAGCCATTTCATCCATCCAAGATGTCCCAACCCTGACCATAAGCAGAGACCATGGGAGAATAGGAAAAGTGTGGAGTGTTATTAATATTCTGCCCACATGCTTTTCTTCAAAGCCTTCTTGAACCAATTCACATTTTGAGCCTGGGGAATCTCAGGTAACAAGTAGGCTAAGATAATTTCCTCTTGCTCAATGCTCACTGGAGATGCAGAAAATCTACTCTCCTACTTAAGTAATAATCTTGTGTAGGCAAGAAAACTTTAATTGTAGAAAAAGTATTATGTAAATGTAAGTTATTTAATTAAAAAGAAAAAAAAAAACCTTCACAGGAAGTTGCTGTTTTAAAGAAATGAGAGAACTTGTTTTCTTTACTGCAGCTTATAAGTGGTTCACCGATAGGTTTTTGAAATGATATATTCATCATCTAGAGAGATGGCCACTGCCTTCTGCCTTTAGGCAAGATGGAGTAACAGAGAAGAGATTTACCTTCTTACCCAAAACAACCACAAAATGGCTTAATATATGAAACAACTGCTTTCATGACACCAGATAACAGTCAATAGAGGACAGTGATCTGAGCAATGCAAAACAAACATGGTAGGTCTTGGGATCATTCAAGCTTAATTCATTGAGAGGGACAGAGGGGTGAACTCAGATGGAGCCCCATGGGCTCTCTAAGTTGAAGAGATGGAGCTGAGAGTCTAGGGAGATTGAGGTGGCTAGAGTTGGAAGGATAGAATATCAGAGAAGAGAGAGTCGTGCACAGAAAGGACTCTGAAGATCTCAGAGGGTGCTGCTTGAGTATTGAGCTGAGTACTGATGAGTACATGCATGCAAGGACACTATCCATGACTGACAGAAGAACCACCCAAAGGATCAAACAGTATTTACATAGGGCTAGGAATAGCGCTCAGTCCCATGAAGCAAAGTGAAGACTTCAGGACTCATGAGGCATTGGGTAGAGTATACAGTAGGATCTTGCCTTAATAGTGAAAAAAAGCCATAGAGTAAGCATTGCTCTGGTCCTGCCCAATACATCTTGACAACACCACACAAAGGTATCAAACTGTGCCTGTGCAATATAAACGCATTTCAGGACAAAGCTCAAAGATATTTATAGGAATACAGAAGCATCCAGCATCCAAAAAGGTAAAAATCACAGTGTCTGTCACCCGATTTAAAATTACCAGGCATATAAAGGAGCAGAGAATATGACCTATAATGAGGAGAAGACTTAATCAACTGAAAGTGATCCAGAACTGACGCAGATGTTAGAATTACAAATACATTGAAATATTTATTATAACTATATTCCAGATGCTTAAAATGTTAGAGACATGAAAGATACAAGAAAAGACCCTTGTTGAACTTCTAGAAATGAAAACTGCGAAGTGTGAAATGAGATATACTCTGGGTGGGAATAATGGAAAATTAGACATCGCAGGACAAAGATTACTGAACTTGATGACATAACAATAGAAACTATCCAAAATGAAACACACACAAAAAAAGAGAATCCAAAAACATGAAAACAGCTCAGTGAGCCCTGACACAGTGTCAATAGCTTAATCAAAATAAAATTGGAGTTCCTTTTAGGTTGGTGGGACAAATAGAATATTTAATTGAACAAATAATGGCCAAAAAAATTCTGATGAAAACTATAAGCCCACAAATCCAATGAACCCAAGCATATAATAAAACTATACCAAAGCATATCATAATCAAATAGGCTAAGACCAGTAATAAAGAGAAAATCCTAAAAGCAGCCAGAGAAAAAAGTAAGCATTACATACAGAGGGACAAAGATCTCCCATTGAAAAATTCCAGTACTTTTATATTTCGGTGGATTATGTGCCACTTCAATTTATTATTCTCAATTGTTAAAGGTAGGAGTACATTGCCAATAAAGAAACTGAGGTTATCATGACATAAGGTCAGTATGACAGATGATATTTTTGCTTACCCCAAAGTCATTCACTACCTTTTTCCGTGTAGTATAATCCCAGGTTTGTCTAGGTCTTTGGTAACAGGACATTAATCTCTGGCAAGTGAGCTCAACCCTTTAGTCCCGACCCACCTCTGGCCAATGAGGTGTAAGGAGAAATCTCTGTAGAGGGATTGTTCTGAAAAAGATTTATGTCCTGATGGACAAAGGTATGCAGGGAGAAACAATCTGCTCCCTGAAGCTGCCTTTCTTCCTTCCTCCTCTGATTGTAGTTTTGATGTTTGGAGTTCCTGCAGCCATCTTGCAGTTAGGAGGGAAAGCCCAAGGAAATTTCGAGTGCCAATTCATAGCTCTGACATTCGAAAACCTCTGAGCTCAATAAAAAATGGCCCATCTCTGAATTTCCTGTCGCAAGAACACTACAACTCCCTATCTGCTTAGCCACCATCAGTACATATTGATACCCTGGGCTAAACACATTCCTAACTGATATGATCATACTGTTAGAAAAGGGAAACTAGAGATTTGAATCTTTGTCTTGAGGTGCCAAATCTGAATTTTTTTTTTTGTCTCTATATCCCAGCTAACACCATGTTGTGAACTTCCTTTTTCAAGTAGGTCTGGTGTGAATGAAGCCTGAATGCTTCAAAAATGGGGGAGGAATGACCTCTCAAGACTTTGAAGCATCAGAGTTCTTATGGCCCATCCAAGCCAATGGGCAAGGCTCACTTTTCCTGACCTTGCCTAGAAGCATGCTTAATTTCTAATTGTAGCACTTTTACATATAAAGAATAGGAGCTAGCGATTTCAAGAATAAAAGACTTAGAAGATCTCCCCCATCCCTCCCCCCAAAATGGAGATTTACCCCATCTACTACTACCATTCTCCACTAGTTGGGCAATGAACGGGACCAGGAGCCTGGAAACACATCTCCAACCTAGCTCTTCCATGCCAGATTCTGCAACTTTCTGTAGCATCTGTTAAAAGGTCACAAGGCATAGTAATAGATCAAAGCCTCAGAAGAGTTCTGCAACAAGGAAAATTAGTGTTTACCTCGTGATCGTGGATCTCTTTGATTGAAGCACACCCGCTGATAGCTGAGATTCAGTTTGAGAGATCCTGCTCTAGGTAGGTGAAGTATGTACAGGGGTGGAAATGTGAGGTTCTGTTAGGCAGATCGATTTTCATAGATCACATGATATATCAGGATGCAATCTGATACACCATTTTCCAGTGTAGAAACTCCCAGTGGCTCCTCACTGTCAAAAGGATCAAGTCTTTGGCATGGCAGACACTGCTGTGAAATCTGATAACAGCTAATAGCCTACTTTGGTAGTGGCCAGGCACCATGATGTTTATACTGTCATCTCACTTTATATTCTAGTTTCTTGCCTCCTTCCCTATCCTGGCTCAGGGTCCTCTTGTCAGTAGAACAATTTAAGGTCTACATCTTAAATACCAGTTTGGATGTCATGTCTCTGTGAACCCTATTCAGATTCCCCAAAGTAGCCTGGAGACTTCCTTTTGGGGGTTTCCAGTAAGTATCTCTATTACAGCATTTATCACATTGTACTGAAATGTCTAAGAACTCCTCCAAGTAGAGCCCTTTTTAAAAAAAAAAATCTGGATGTCTTTTGTATTTACTATAGCATCTAGCACATAGTAGTTGTTTCATAAATATGTGTTGAATAAATGAATGGATGAGAGGACCCTTATACTCACCCTGTGGCAACTCCAAAGCATATGTAAGAGGTTCTTAGGAAGGTGGAATACAAATCTAGCCAATTTAGAATCTTGAAACAATTTATGCAAATTAAGTTTAATATAGCATTAGTCAAAACTCGATGTTCTGATTTCTCCCTGGCAGACAGGTTCCTCTGAACTGTGTTCTCTAAGTGTTTAAGAGGCGTGAACTGAAGATGATTTCATAAAATACACAACCCTTTACGTGTCTGAGGCCACTTTAATCAAAAGAACCCAAACAGAAGGTCTGTAATTGTTCATGTAAAGCTAAGAGTCATCGTGTAAATATTATATAGTGGTGGGAAAAATAATAAAATGATCCAAGCAGATGAAAGTTAATAACATAGAGAACATCCCTCTTCAGGAAGGGATTGAGTTGCCTCTTCAAATGAACATTCTGCCTCATTTCAAGGGATCTAGACATAGTTTACTGGAGGGAGTTTTCCTGTTATAATAATATGTGGAAATAAATTTTAGCCCCAGGTTCTTTACTGTAAAGAAACAATTGTCTGAGATAAGGATGTCCCTATATCCCTAGCTTTACTTCCTGAAGTCAGCGCTCCTAGCCTCAGAACCAGACCCAGATACACATCCGGGAATCTCCTGCATTCAGCTACAAAGACACACTCAAAAATACTTTTCCTGATGAGATTCTTGGTCAACAATCATTTACTGACCACCAAGTATGTGCTATGCACTGTGCCAGTTTGTGCCGATACAAAGCTGATAAGATCTGTCCACATGAGTGACAGAGACATAGATATGAACACATTTCCTGAGGAAAAGTGCTCTATGCTGAAATGCCTATTTGTATGAAGTATGGAGGCATCACAGAAATGTGGGCAATTGTTCTACTTGGAGGAAGTCAGAGAGGAGGTGAACCTGAAACTACCTCCTATGCTGCTCTTCCTAGAGGAAATGTACATGATGCAGCAAGACACTAAAAACATTTGTAGATCACGTCTATCATCTATCCATCTATCTATTGATCTACCTGTCTATTGTCTAAAAATGTTCACATTACAGAAAAATAGTTCTTAAAAATGAACACATTATTGTTAAAGATCAATGCATGTTAGTGAATGCTTGATTATTTCTTATCTTTTTGTTCAATTCTTAAATTATCTAAACTTCTCCTCACTTCTGTGGCTTCAAACTTTATTTTCTAGATAATCAACCTTTTCCTCCAGGGTGAACAGGGTAAGGTCAAAGGTGTTTAAGTTCAGATCAGTCCATTTGGCTCCTTGCTACATCAGCTAGTTTTAGTACAACATATCTTCTCTCTCTGCAGTTAATACACTGGTGGTGAGCATTTAATGGTGATTACTTGGAATTTGTTGCTGTCATTTTAATACTTTAGGATTCTGTCCAGTCCTTGCTTAGCCAAGTTATATTCGTTGGCTTCTTTAAATGTCTGCTATAAACCACTTTGCCTATTCCACTTCCTTTTCTTTTCTTCTTACGTGGAAGGTGAATAAATGGACAGGATTTCTTAACACCCTGACATAGAGCTAAAACCCAGGGGAAGAACAAGACTTAAAAGCTAGGATTTCAGATGTTTGGGGCTCTCCACTCATCAATGGATCACATTCATTTTAAGCACGTTAGACCCAAACAGTGAAAACCACCAAAGTGCGCATTAAGAAAATTTCAATGGATCCACTGTGGCACAGTAATGACCAAGTAGAGTGAGATCTTTGGTCTCTGACAGGCAGAATGTGACAGAAATCTGGTTCAGATGTTTCCTAAATGTCAGGCTTTGCCAGTGGAGGAAAGGAATAAAAAACAAAATAAAAGACTGGTATTGCAGAGCTGCTAATTAAAACAATTCAGAGAACGTAAATGCTAGAGTAATTTTGGACCCGCCATGTCGGGCTGGTTTCAATGCAAATGTAGTGTTCCGATTTCTCCCTTCATTGGGAAGGTATAATTAGCTCAGCTGCAACAGGGTGGAAGCCTTGAGGCAGCCGTTTCCTGGTGCTGCCAGCTCCCCCATGACGAAGGGACAGCTGCCACCCACCCCTCCTGCCACGGATTGCACAGAACCTTGGCCACCCTGCAAGGCTGTTCACAAGCCACCATGAGCAGAAGCCTCAGCCTTCTAGCAGGACTGGTTCTTGCTTAAAGATAAGGAATATTTCACTCCTCAAGCTACTTGATTTGATGCTCAATCACCATCCTTCACATAAGATACCCTCTTGCCTCATACAAAAACCCTCCCCTGCTAGTGTGGCAGAAGGAATTTTTAATATTGGTGATGACAGCCCATGTCAGCCACTGCAGTTCCTCACCTTGGAGTTTGATGCAGGATGTTGAAGAGGACGAAAGAAAAGCATGGGGGGAAAACAAAACAAAACTTACTTAAAGTGCTGGTGAATGAGAAACTGGAGGGAGATCACATTACCCCAGCTGTGGTGATAGGAAAGACGAAGAGACACCATGACTGGGATGGGTTTAAGGCTAAGCTGATAAATGATCCAATAAGTGGTTACTGACATGAAAGCAAGAGCGCTCTGGGACTCTTGATGTGTCCACAAGATGCACTGGAGTTCTCCTACAAAACAGAGCAACACCTTCTGCTTGTCTGTTCGACAAATTCAACAGAGTGGACCCCACTGATAGGCCATGTCCATAAGCACACGTCTCCCAAGGACCAGTTCTGTGATGGTAAATACTCACTCTCGTGAAACCAAAAGATGAACCGTCGGTTTGCAACTTTTGAGAAGGGGCTAAATGACGTTTGCAATGCTTGTGTTCCTAGGCTGCTATCAAATTGTCAGGTTTTCCACCTATCATCAACTCCCTCACCCTCTCCTGCCCATTCCCATCTGTAGCAGAGGCCATCGGAAGGCTGGTTCTTTTTCCTTATCCTGAGTGAGAAAAACAAACAAAAACCAAATATACTAACCCTGCAACTGCAGATGAGTTGGGAAGAATGAAATGAATGTGTGGCACCCTGAAGCACATTTCTTAGTGAAACTAGTTCCAAGACCATTTAATAAATAAAGGAACTGGGAATCATTATTTTTCCAGTCAATTCAGCAGAAAGCATTTCAGGATCTTTTTACCTAAGTGAAGAATTTTCTTTTTGGCAAGTGATAAAATATGATAGACAGCAAAGACGAGTGTTTTCACAATGTGTAAGTGACCAAGATTAATTTTTCCTGTTTATAATGATAGCCACTATTTTGCTAGTATTTTCCTTTTCAGGTTCTTTTTTTTTTTTTCTTTTTTGAACTAATTCAGGTACCATAATACGTACTATTTAAAAAGTGCACCAATAGCCAGGCTCGGTGGCTCAGCCTGTAATCCTGCGCTTTGGGAGGCTGAGGTGAGTGGATTGCCTGAACCTGTGGGTTCGAGACCCACCTGGGCAACTTGGCGAGACCTCATCTCTACAATAAATCAAAAATGAGCCGGGCGTGGTAGCGCGCACCTGTAGTTCCAGCTACTCGGAAGGCTGAGGCGGAAGGATCGCCAGAGCTCAGCAGGTCGAGGCTGCAGTGGCCGGGAGCGGCCACTGCACTCCAATCTGGGCGACAGAGTGAGACTCCAACTCAAAAAAAAAAAGTGCATAATTCAGTGGACTCTTTTTAGTATATTCAATATTGCACACTGTCACTACTATATAATCTAGAACATTTTCATCACCCCCAAAAGAAACCCTTTGCCTGGTAACAGTCACACCCCATTCTCCCTTCCCCCTGCCCCTGGCAATCAGTAATCCACTTCCTGCCTCTACAGATTGGCCTATTCTAGACATTTCATATAAATGGATTCATACAGCATGTGGTCTTTTGTGTCTGGCTTCTTTCACTTAGCGTAATGTTTTTAAGGTTTATCTCTGTTGCAGCATGAATCAGTACTTCATTCTTTGACATTGCTAAATAATATTCCTTGTATGGATCACCACATTTTGTTTGCCTATTAACCAGTTGGTGAACACTTAAGTTGTTTCCACTTTTTATATTATGAATAATGCTTCTATAAGCATTTTTGGTACAAGTTTTGTGTGAACAGACAATTGTAATTCTCATGGATATTTGCCTAGGAGTAGAGTTGCTGAGTTACATGAGGACCCCGTTAAACATTTTGAGGAAATTCCAAACTGTTTTCCAAAGCAGCTGCACCATTTTACATTCCCACCCTTGGTGGGTGTATGAGAATTTCCACTTCTCCACATCCTCACCAACACTTGTTATTGTAGCTATTTCAGTGGGCATGAAGTGATATCTCATTGTGAGTTTTCTTTGCATGCATGTCCCTAATGATTAATGATGTGCATGTTTTCACGTTCTTATTGACCATTTTGATGTCTTCTTTAGAGAAATTTCTATTTAAATCCTTTGCTTATTTTTAACTGGGTGCTTCATCTTTCTGTTGTTGCTTCAGTATTTTTTTCTCTGAATTATTTTTCTAGAAATTCCTATAGAGGACGATGTTGGGTTTCACCTAATTCAGTCCTAGGTTTGGTGATGAAGTATATCGTTATTGATTTGGATAATAATTAGGTTGAAGCATTGAACATTCACTTTGTGTCAGGTACTTTGAAACCTTTATTAACTTACTGCTAGAGAGAAAACCATTGTTTGGGCCACGTGCTCCTCTCGTAGATGCTCATTAAGATCAATAAAGCTTTTTCTTGAGAAATCACCCATGTGTTTCTCTGTCTCCTGAGGCAGGGAGACAGCCCATCCCACCTCCCATCAAGGAAGCAGGACTAACAGAGGACATACATCCGTTGCTAGGTAAAATCTCTGCCATGTTTCACATATCTGCGACAAACGAGTCATTGCTTTTAAGCTACATTTGGAACCGTTAAGACTGTGCCCACTTTCTCTGCAGATACATTCAAGAGAATCCTTTCCATTTTGGTCTCTATTCGTTTTTTTGCCATACAAAATGTCAACAATGCTTATCAAGGTGACAAAGCAAGAAACACCACAAAACGCTCAACAGAACATTCAGAAAGGCAATAGATTTGTTTTCTTAGACTGATTCTACCAAAGTTGGCTCCAGGAAAATGCAGAGACATCAGAGGTGAGTGAGGCTGCAAGAGGGTACAGGAAGAAAACTGAGAAGGCACCATTTTGAAGGTAAGTAATGAGAAGGCAAAGCCACATCTTTATCAGTCCACCTGATCATGAAAAGTAGTCAAGTTCTATGTTTTATCCTCTGAGGCTATGTCCACCCGGCACACGTATTCGTGTCCTTCCTCTCTCCTTGAAAATCCAGCAAAACACACAAAATCGAATGGAGGGTTTGAAGTGGTGGGACATCACCCCAAGCCTTCACTCTAAATTAAATCATGACTTCGAGATTTCCAGAAATGTCCCTTTCTCTCGTATCCAAGTTCCATGATCTCAGTTAACAAATCTAACACACCCAGGGGACCAGTTCCAGGCATACAGTGGATTTGAATTAGTGTCTATAACTCTACTCCTCGGGGATTCCAATGGTGGAGCCACCCGGCAGGCCCAATGGGACTAGTCAGGAACAGGCAGGGCTAAACCTCTGACATCTCACCGAGGTTTCAACCAAGATGATTCTGTGAGGGAACTTCCAGGGTCTAGTGCACTGCTATTTATGTGGGCAAGTTTACTTTAGTTCAAATCTTAAACAAAGGTTCTAGGCACAATGTCACAGAATCAAGCCCAAACCCCAACATCCTTTAATGTCGCACCAACCAGGAATTCCCCAAAGCCCCCAGGTTCCCCTGGAAGAATTATCACCCTGAGGACTTTCCTCTTGGGGTTATCACTCACCACTTTGGAGAGTCATGGAAAGTGCAGGATGGGTGCTATGGGCTGAATTGTGTCCCCTCGAAATGTGTATGCTGATGACTTTACTCCTAGTACCTCAGAATGTAACTGTATTTGGAGATAAAACTTTTAATGGGTGATTAAGTTAAAATGAGACGGTTAGGGTGGGCCCTAATCCAATCTGACTGGTGTTCTTAAAAGAAAATTCAGACGTAAAGAGAAACATTGGGGGCCCACACACATATGAAAAACACGGTCCTGTGAAGATGTAGTGAGAAGGTGGCCACCTGCAACCCAAAGAGAGAGGCCTTGGAAGAAACCAAACCTGTGGACACCTTGGTCTTGAATGTCCAGGTTTCAAAATTTAAGCCAAAGATTTTTTGTTATGGCAGTCTCAGCAAACAGATACAACAGGAGGCCCCCAAGGAAAGAGGACTCTGGGGTCTCCACGTCCACGCAGCTACTCACCCTGTAGTAGTCAGTGCTGTACACATCTCGGGACATCCCAAAGTCCCCGATTTTCACCAGCAGGTTCTCCCCGACCAGGCAGTTGCGGGTGGCCAGGTCACGGTGCACAAAGTGCTGGGACGCCAGGTAGACCATGCCCGCGGCGATCTGCTGGGCTATGTGCAGCATCTGCGACTGCGTCAGCTCTGTGGGTGGGTTGCCTTCGGCCATCAGCACGGCATCAGGTCCATGTGCCCTGTGGGGAGGACATGAAAAGCAGGTTGCAACAAACATACATATGTGTGCAGGTATCTTTGTTGTAGAATGACTTGAGTTCCTCTGGGTATATTCCCAATAGGGGAATTGCTGGGTTCTATGGAAGGTCAAGGATGAATCTGGAGTCGAGCATACTCAGTGACCTATCACAGACACAAAGAACAGAGTACCAAATGTTCTCACTCATAAGTGGACCTTGAACAATTATAATATGATAAGAAAGGGATCGGCAGTAGTGGGAAACTGTCAGGGGAGAGGGGGTGGGATTGGCAGTTGAGGGAAACTGCTAGGGGAGGGAGGGGCATACCTCCTCAACAAGGGTACCTGCATAATCAATGTTTGTATACCTAACCCTGAATTGTACCCCGCATATTTATAATTTAAAAAATAAATAAAAATTTTTAAAAAAAGAAAATACAAAGAAAAAAAAAGGAAGAAAAGCAGACTGAACCTCAGCTCTTTGACTCAAGGGGCTCTTTGAGACTCAACTGGTGCTAAGATGCTGCCTGACAGCATAAGGAGGAGACAAGATGCCTCACCCAATTTTACTACTAAAGTCCCGAGAATACCCAGGTTTTGTTTCCCAAAAAGCCCGGACTTCCCATGGGCTTGAATATCTCACTCACCCAATTCACAGACAGGTTGATGTTTTAGGGGCTTCAGCACTGGGATGGGGTCAGACACTGGCCAGAGCCCCTGGCCAGGAGCAGCGGCAGGTGGTTGAAGAAAAGCAAAAGCAAAACACTGGGGTAGAGGCTGGCTCTCCTAGAGGAATGGTCAAAGCACCCCTGTAGGACCCTAACCCCTCCCCTCACAGTCATGTTGTGGCAGAGCAACCCCCTCTCCCCATCAAGCTAATCTCTTTGAGTGTCCCCACCAGCACCAGAGCTGGGTAGCTCCTGGTCTTCCCCAGTCTCCCAGATCTGTGACCGGGCATGGCTTTCCAGCAGTCCTGGGCTCCCTGAAGACCAGCTCAGTAGAGTCTCCGGGCATTTGCAGCCTGGACATTCATTCCCTGTGAAAAATGACATTTCATACTGTCCACCCCTCCCGGCTCTTCCAACTCAACACCTGCCCTGGTCTACAAGTAGGAAGGCTCTTTTGAAGCACAACACACTCATTCTTTCATCGGGAAAAGTTTTCTTACACTCTGAGGAGGAGAGTTATACTTAAAAAAAATTTTTTTTTTCCTGTTGTATATACCTGGTCTTTCCCCACCTATGTGATGACTCAGGGCAACTTAACACCATCATGTGCTTCGGGGTTGGGGAGGGTCTCCTTTTAGGCTGCTGCCCTCAGAGTGGCCGTCCCTGCTCTGGCATTCTGTGCCCTGATCCTAGATTGGTGTCACTGCCCCCATGGCCTGAGGAGGCGCTGCAGGCCAAGGAATGAAGGCACGGTTTGCTGATGCGTTCTCGTCCTAGTATGTGGTCAGGGTTTCTCCATGGCCAAGGCAAAGAAGAGGGGAGGAAATCTCCTTCAAGACATTTGGAAATCCTTGGCATACACAGACCGAATTTAAGTAAATTTTAGAGCAGGTGGCTTCACCTGCAGAGTTCCAGAGCTGTGTGGGTATTTGAAAGCAACAGTCACAGGCATATTCCCCTTCCATCATGATTCCAGCCATCAGTGGCTCTCCCTTTCTCTGACTTCCGAAGCATTCTGTCACCAGAACTTTCATTTCCGTATTCTCAGAGGACAAGCTCTAGACAAGCAGCCGGAGAGTCCCCCATGATCTGGGGAAGCTTTTGCATTTCTTCCACCTGCAACTTCATTAGTCAAATATGCAAAGGGATACTATGCTGAGTAATCTCATAGGTCCCTTTCGCCTCTAAATATTTCAGTTTAACCATTCCCTTAGGGAGGAGCTTCCTGTTTTTTATACAAGGCTAGTCCTAACACATTTCACCTGTACCCAAACCACACCCCCCCCCTCACCCCCAACTGCCTCTTGTCACATTGAGGAACTACACTGGGGAAATGTTCTGGGGGTTTATTCAGCTCAAAAGCTTACTAAAGATAAGAAGTCTGCAGTACAGTGGCCAAAGCTCTGGGGTATCTGAACTGAATTGGGATCTTGTCCTAACACACTGCTATGTGACCTCAGCTGAGTTATATCACCTCCCTGGGCCTGTTTCCTCCTTCTGTAAAATGAAAATACCCACTGCACCTTCCTAAGGGCACTGATATGAGGAGGAAGCAGATTCCGTTTGCGTAGTGCTTCGTGGCCTTACATAGGAAAGTCAGGGAGAAAGGCTTTGCAAAAAAGACTCTCTTTAACAAAGAAACGGAGAGGTGGCTTAAAAACACAAGACATCCTCTGTGCATTACTCTTTGTAACTGGCCTGTAACGGGGCTCTTTAGGATACCAAAGGGCTGGCTCTTCCCACCTCACTAAAGGTTAATCAAGCCTACCCTTTCCAGCACTAGGGGGTCAGCAGAAAGTGAGAATGTTTCTACTCGCCTTACTTAATTCTACCATGACCTCAACACCAGGAGAAGGATCCAGGGGTGCATGTAAGCTAAGGAAAAACTGGAAATAAATACCCAGAGAATCAACCACAATTTAATCTTCATAAATGTAATTTAAAGAGTACAATAAGTGGTTGGTTGGCCACAACCTGATTTCAGCTGCAGAGAACTGGTCTACTCTAAGTCTCTGTCTGAGGCAGAGTCCAGGTGAGAGGAAAAGTTAGACTCCAGTGCAAATGATCACCTCTGTGCAAAACCCTACCCTTCAACCTTCCATTCTGCAGATGTCAAGAAGCTGGTGGCCCTCAAATGCCTGAGGCATTTGTGTGTTGTGGAGGGAGGAAACTTGTGCATTTTCAAAGTCATTCCCCTGCTTGTTTCTGAGTTCCCAGAAACGCACTAGCTATGTGACTTAGGGTCTCAAAACCAAGTGTGTGGACAGGGTTTTTTGTTTTGTTTTGTTTTTTTAAACAAAAGAAGCCTCTGGAATCTTTCTTTGAGCAGAAAGTCCTGTTATAAAAAGAGGCTAGACAAGTCTTCTAAACAAGATCTCCTGCAGTCTTGGAAATAAAGGCATATTTTGCCTCTTCCCAGAGGACATCCCTTAAGAGGTGAAAAGCACCCTCAGAACATGGTTTGGGGAGCAGGAAGAAGGTTCACGGGCCTGACAGGAGGCTACTCACCTCCCTCGCCTGGTTCTCTCCTGTGTGGTTTACAGTTGGCATTCACTACACTGCTCTGCTCCCGGGTTCCAGAGCATACTACTTTCTTTTGGGGTTTTTTTTTTTTTTTTTGAGTTGGAGTCTCACTCTGTCGCCCAGACTGGAGGAGCCTTGACCTGTTGGGCTCCGGCGATTCTTCCACCTCAGCCTTCCAAGTAACTGGAACTACAGGCGTGCGCTACCATGACCGGCTGATTTTTTGATTTATTGTAGAGATGAGGTCTCGCTGCCCAGGCGGGTCTCGAACCCACAGGCTCAGGCAGTTCACTCACCTCAGCCTCCCAAAGGCACGGTATTACAGGCTGAACCACCGAGCCCGGCTTCTTTGGGCTTTATTAACAGCTACCTCAGCAGGAAGGATTGTAGAGTGGTTAAGACTATGGACTTTGCAGTAGGGGCTGCAGGTTTGAGTTCCAGCTCTGTCACCTACTAGCTGCGTAACTCAGTTTCTTCAAATGTGACGTGGGAATGATGGTAATAACAGTTTATTAGGTTTATGCAAGTTAAAACATTTAAAATGTTGAGAAGGGCTCAGTAAATATTAGATGATATGGCTTGACAAATACTCATCTACCTTTCCCCTCATTAAAAGGGAACTCCAGACAGTCCCTGAGAGGAAAAATAGTGAACTCCTGAGAACCACAGGCTGTGATTTACTTATTTCCCAGCCCACCTAGCATAGGGGCTAGCCATGCTAGTGCTCAATATATGGCTTTTGGATGAATAAAACAGGTGGGAAGATAAGAGAAGATATCTGTCTTTATAAGGCAGTGCTAATGACAGTTGGGAACTCTTCATAGCAGCTAAGTGCCCAGCTCCCTTCCAGAAAGAGGACGGCCTGTATTTTTCAGCATGTTAGAGAACCAGATACTGGGCATGACAATACTCTTGTCCCCAGAGTTTAGCAGATTCTGAAGTCCAGCTGGTAGGTTTCCAGTAGCTCCCTGCCCTGTGCAAGATGCCAAGGAAGAACCCGGGGCCTGCGGCCTTCAAAAAGTGGAAAGGAAAACGTGGGAGAGGCTGACCGAGTGAGAAAGTGAAATAATCAAATTGTAACATGCACATACGCGCACACACACACTGAGCTCACAGAAGCATTTAGTTGCATCCAGGTGAGTCTTTCTGGATTTATTGTATTATGCTATAGTTTTTGGAAAGCACCATTTTGAGTAGGGAAGTAGCCTGGGGCCTGGGAACAAAGGGAAAGCATTTCTCCTAGAAGCAGCTAGATATCAACTGAATTCAACTTCTCTTCTTTCTTTCAACTTAACTTTGACAAGACAATGTGCAAAATCCGCCATGTCCACTGTCCTATCACCCATGATAAAAACTGCTCACAGGCCGGGCATGATGGCTCATACCTATAATCCTACCACTTTGGGAGACCAAAATGAGAGAACTGCCTGAGCCCAAGGGTTTGGGACCAGCCTGGGCAATTTAGCAAGACCTCATCTCTACAATAAACCAAAAAATTAGCCGGGTGTAGTGGGGTGGTGCTTGTAGTAGTCCCAGCTACTTGGAAGACTGAGGTGGAAGGATTGCCTGAGCCCAGCAGGTTGAGGCTGTGGTGGCCATGAGCATGCCACTGTACTCCAGCCTGGGTGACAGAGTGAGACTCCGACTTAAACAAAACAAAACAAAACAAAACAAACTTTGCTGACCTAGGAGAATGCCTCCGGTTTGTCTCAGAATACTGCAAATTGGCTGCATATTCTATTCTCACCTGGTATTGCCTCACCCACACAATCATAAGAGAAGCAGAGAAGGGGATCCATCCCAGTCAGCAAAGGAGAATAAAATTGCACACGTATCTACAAGGCTAGAGATGGTAACAATCCAGACGGCACCAACCATGGGATGCCATTTCCAGAAACAGCGGTATGTTCTTGCAGAGATTGACTGGCTACTCAAACTGCACAGTATCTGAATCTTCCAGTGGATGCAGGAAGCTTTACTGGGGCCGATTTCTGTTCAGAGCCCTCCTCAGTGCACGTGCAAAAGAGAGGAAGACAGAGAGATCTAGGTGTTTCCGTAATACAAAAGGTGAACTTCCCCAGGATTTTCGATCTCTCAACCAAAATGAAGAGGAAAATGAAGCGGAGATGAAGGGTTGTGGGGGCAACATTTATTGAGGACCTCTCACTCCAACGGTGTTACCTCTAGTCCTTGAGTTGGATTGAATTATGCCCCTTTGACAGGTAAGGAAACTGAGGCTGGTAATGGCAGGTGGTCAGCCTAGCTCTCACACCGTTCCTGTTTCTCCTAAGCATTACTATCTACCAGCTATTAAAGGCAGCACAACTGCTAATCTTTCCAAAAATGAGAGCCAGCTAAGTTTGAAAGCAAAGACTTAGAGAGGATCTAACTCAGGCTCACCTGAGAGTAGAGGTGATTGAGTGAGGAGGGAGGGCTGGAGACCGATTTAAGGGACACTAGCAGCTGACACAGAATTGGAAGGAGAACCCAGGTCTCTCGATCCTCACTATTGGGACTTCTTACTCTTGGGTTCACGATCTTACAGGTGACCCTTTTATATGTGGCCCTGCTTAATGAAAATAAAAGCATCCGTTGGTTCTCTTCAACACAGAGTGTCTGGTCTAGTGCAGTTCTTCTGTCCTTTGGTAAATGCAGAATAAGAACACTCTGTGGGTCCTACCAAGGTGACCACCAACTTCCTCCATTGTATCAAATTCAGTTCTCCTCGCAACTTCTCTTACTGAGGCAGCTGGCTCACCAGTAGAAATCATTCCTAGCAGAATTCCAGCATCTGTCTATTGAATACTTTCTATTCGCTCTTAGAGCCAAGAGGTTTTTGATACTTATTCTCGTGCCTGTCCCGCCAGCTCAATATTCTCATCAGAGCAGCTAAGCAACTTGCCTGAGGTCACGCAGCTAATCAACGGCAGAGCTGAGATTCAACTTTTCAGCTCTGCCTGCTGGTATCATCACACCACACTGTCTCCATGAGTCACTTGTGCAACCCCTCACTTAGATTGTGAGAGTTAGCCTCACTTTTTCAAAGCTGCTTGGTCTTTCCTCCCGGGTTAGGCTCACTCTCAGCCATCTCTCACTTGCTCTGAGGGAGGGGATTTCTTGAAAAGCCACCATTGAACTAAAACCCAATTAAGCCAATGCCAGAAATCCAAGAGACACTAACTCCACTTAATAGCTCAATGACTCCTTTTCACATTTAACTTTACTCTTCATCACCTCGCTTTCTCCTAAAGACCCTGCCTACCATGAAACCCCTCAAGTTGAAGCTGTCCATCTCTCCTTGACCTCAGCCTGGGTCTTAGCAATAGCTACCATCTTGAGTCTTCAATGGTCATAGCCAATGTCTTACCTCCTTCCTTCCAAAGCTTTTATTCTTTGGATTCTGATCTTTTACCAGTCTGAACTATTGACCTCCTAGTTATTCTTTTCATCCTCAGGATAAAGTCCAAGCACCCACTCTTCCAGCCTTGACTCCTCCATCTATTTTCCTATCTCTCATCTCCCTGATTTATTCCACAGTCGGGTAACCCCATCCCCTTCACTCTCATCTGACCCTACTTTTTCATTGTGACACCATTTCCTTTGCCTCAAATTATGTTCTTTTCTTATCTACCTGGCAAACTCCTACAGATTCTCAAAAGCCCATCTCAACTGCCCAATAAATGCAGGTTGCATTTAGTGGGGTCAGTAGCGTCACGTTATGCAGACTCAGTTGCCTAAGGAAAGACAGTGAGTCTGTAGCCTTCTTTTTCCTCTGTTGTTTTCTCTGGCACATGTTGGTGTGGTTACTAAGGAAGACTGTTCCAGAGTAAGGTCCAGGAGTCCTTTCACCCTTCCCAAGAGCCCCCTTCCTAACTCTTCATCCTCATCTTGGGGCTGTCTGAACCCTGAAGTCTTGCTCCCTCCTTGAGCCCACCTCTTCCCCTGAGCCCACCTCTCCCAAGTACCTGAGGAACTTGTTAAGGTCCCCATGCTTCATGTACTCAAAGACCATGATGAGTGGGTCGCCCTCCACGCAGACCCCGTAGAACTTGACGATGTGCTCGTGCTGAAGGTTGGTCAGCAGCTCAGCCTCGCGGTGGAAGTCCTTGCGTGCATTGTCGCTGGCGTCCTTCAGTGTCTGGAAAGGAGGGGCAGAGAGGGGAGAAAACCCATGTGTATCAAGTGGAGGATGTCTGAAGGAAGGTTGCATCGGAAGGGTATTACCTCAGTGGGCCCTAAGAGTCCTAGATGGGAAGGCCGTTCATCTCAGTCATTGCACAAAAGATTGGAGCAAGGCCTGATTCCTGAGGAAATTATGTTTGTACTAATAACTGAGGAGTAATCCCTTCTGTGTATGCAAAGCTTCACAGCTGACAATGCATTTTCACAGACGGTCTCTCAGTAAGTCACAGATAGAAGCTCTTTTTATGTCCTCATCCTTTCTAACCCCAGTTTGGACCCAATGACTGCTGTGGGCTCCTCTCCTCTTTTGGTGCCTGTTGGACGTATGATGATGCTACATACAGTTCCCCTCTGCTCACCTATTCTTTTAAAAACGTTCTATTTTGAAAAGAATCTTAGGAAGTAGAATACGTTGAACCTTCATGAACCCATCTTCCACTCCAGCAATGGTCATTTTTCCAGGCTTTATGTCACTCTCTTAAGAGCCTTTTCCAGCCCATGCCCATTGATTCATGAAACATCCCTGCCCAGTGAGCCACAGAAGATGGTCATGCTACCAGGTTGAAGATGCCCAGCAGCACACAATGGACTCTGGTGCTTTTAGCTCTCTGTTCAGGTGACCCTGTCACCAGGGTGTCACAGCAGAGCAAAGCTGACATTTGTTGATGCTGCACAATGGCTGAAGCCTTGCCATGTGCCCATCACTGAGCCAGAGCTGTGATGGCATCAAGGAAGCAATGACCCAGGTCCGAGGCAAATAAATAGGGAGATAAGACACGTATATAAATAACTCAAATTGAAGCTCTAAACCCAATGTCCTGAGTGAACCGGCTCCTGCATCTCTGTCCAGCTCAATCGCTTGACACTACTCTGGAAACCCATGCTTCCACCTTAAGAACTATCTGCAGCTGCCTGAGTGACAACAGGCCACGCCTCCCTACTTCTGCACAAGTTCATTCCTCTGCCTGAAAAGCGATCTGGATTGTAGTCACCCTTGCCAATGCTGTACACTTCCTAATCTCTGGAGCCTGTGGATATGTTACTTTACAAGGAAAAGGGACTTGGTAGATGTCATTAAGTTAAGGATCTTGGTAACCTTACTCTGGATTATAAGGACAAAAGTCCTTATAAGAGCAAAGAAAGAGAAAACATAAGGGCAGAAACAGAGATCAGAGAGGAGAGATGTCAGGTTACTGACTTTGAAGACGGAGGAAGGGGCCAAGAACCAAAGACTGTGAGTGGCCTTTAAAAGCTGGAAAATGAGCCGGGTGTGGCAGTGCGCACCTGCAGTTCCAGCTATTTGGAAGGCTGAGGTGGAAAGATTGCCGGAGCCCAGCAGGTTGAGGCTGCGGTGGCCGGGAGCGGCTATGGCACTCCAGTCTGGGTGACAGCGAAACTCCAACTCAAAAAAAAAAAAACAAAAAAAAAAAAAATGGAAAATGGCCGGGTGCTGTGTCTCAGGCCTGTAATCCCAGCACTTTGGGAGGCTGAGGCAAGAGGATTGCCTGAGCCCGTGGGTTCGAGACCAGCCTGGGCAACTTGGTGAGACTCATCTCTACAATAAATCAAAAATGAGCCGGGCATGGTAGTGCGCGCCTGTAGTTCTGGTTACTTGGTAGGCTGAGGCGGAAGGATCACCGGAGCCCAGCAGGTCGACGTCGGGGAGGCTGTGAGTGTGCCACTGCACTCCAGCCTGGGCGACAGAGTAAGACTCTAACTCAAAAAATTAATTAATTAATTACTTTTTAAAAAGTTGGAAAAGACCAGGAGATAGATTCTACCTGAGAACCTCCAGAAGGAACAAGCCCTGCTAACGTCTTGACTTTAGCTTACTAAAACTGATTTTAGGTGTCTGACCACCAGAACCGTAAGACTTAACCATGTTGCTTAAGTCACTGAGTCTGTAGTAATTTCTCATAGCAGCCATAGAAAACGAATACACCTGGCTAATATCTAGCAGTCCTCTGAGATTCGGTTCAGTCATTATCTCTCTGGGAAGTGTCACCCATTCACCCCTCATTGTTGTCACATCCCTCCTGCCCTGCAGGCAATGTTAAATGACCCTTCTAGGTACATCATACTTCTAGGCACACGTCTATCGAATCACGGACTACAATACATTCCAACCGCATGTTGACTTGCTTGTCTCTGATATAGGCTGTGGGCTGTTCAGTCCAGCGACTGTGACTTCCATCTCTGCATTGCCGGCACTGGGCACAGCACAGGGTAAGTACTCAACGGAGATTTGTGGAAGGAATGGTAAAGGCCCTGAGAACTAAACCCTGACAGCTAAAGAGTTCAGAGAGCACATGGCTGCTTCCAATTGCAGAGAAGGAAGAGGAAAGAGGACTCCTCCTGATGGAGGGGGCATGTATGTGAATCCCTTCTCCAGGGAGACAGCAATCAGTCATTATCAAGGTTAGGTGGCAAATAGGAACATCCAGATTCCCTTAAATTTGATATTGGAACAGGATGAAAGCACTGCTACCCATCAGATATGAGCTGACTGCAAAACTAAACATATGTCAGGGGTCCAGAACGTTGCCAGGTCTCTTGTGGTCATTTTCTAAATCACTGCCTCAAGGATGCTTTCCTTGTGGGGATCCTCTGACCTGGACCACCTCTAGACCTTGGAATGTGCCACCATTGGAGTTCCTCGGGGAGCAGATCTGAGATGGAGACTGAGTGGGGGGAGATATTTTATTAGGGCATGCTCTTGGAGTGGGCACAGGGTGAAGTTGAGTAGTGATGCAGTAGCAACAAAAGCCTCCTTCTGTCCAACCCAGATGCCGCTTCAGAGCTGTCCTGAACTGGGATAAGGGAAGCGAATCTTATAGCCCCTTACTAATCAGTCCTTGGATAAGGGCCGCCCCCGGAGCGGATTGTGACTCTGGGTGGAATCGCTGAAACCCTTAGGGGGCAGGCAGCAGAGGATGGTCTGTCAGTTGCAGCTTTCCCAGCAACTGGGGGAACAAGTCCTTCCCTCCTGAAGGGGGGGCCGGTAGGGTTCTCATGGAGTCCTCCACAGCGTGGGTTTTCAACATACAGCTTAGCATGCCTAGGGCTGCTCTCCACACAGGAGGGGACCGACAAGGATGCGGGGCCTGCCTCACGTCAGCCATTAACGTGGTAGGGACAGCCATGAAATCACAAAGTATTTTCTGTTACCATCTTTGCAGCATCCAAGATTTTTCCTCACTGCCTTCAGCAGGACCTCCCCAGGGGAGACCCAATCCAAGGAGACAGAAAGCATAGGTGCGGTTTTTATTAGACCACAGGCAGTTGCTTCTTATGCCAAATTCTGGAGATATCATTCCCCTCCAAAAAGGGTCTGGTAATGGGAGTCACCATTTTTACTTTATCCCATGCGTTTCCTGAGAAGTGTCTCTACAAGTGCCACCAGCTCTTCTTTGAAAAGCGAGCAGACTTGAGCCAAGGGCTCAGAGGCCAGAAAGCTTCCATGGGGCCATTGCCATGGAAACCACACACTTCTTCACTTAATAACAAAGTGAACAGTGACTGAGAACCTGGAGTCTGGGTCTCTGCTCCCTTGAAGGTACAGAAACTAGGCTTCTCCTAGGCTTGTCACACCCTCTCTGCCCCCCCACTGGATTTAGTTACTTGAGCTTGATCCTATTTAAACTCTTGCATTCCTGTCACAGGAGAAGTGATGTGCTTAGCTTGACAATTTCTCTAGGTTGGTTTTATCCGAGGGCATGCTTTTGGTTGTTTTTATTTTTTATTTACCCACTGATTTATTTTGCTGGATTTCTCAGTAGAAAAATAGCAGACAAGGCAAGGAGATGGACTTGTAGGAGAGGAGGGAGGAGATGGAAGTCAATCATCTACTGGGTCCTTCTCCTGGGTTCATGGAGCACAACACACACACCAGAGCCTTTCACATACTTGGACTTACACTAGGTATTAAGGTACATGTCTGTCTCCATGGCTGCCTTTGAAAGAGGACATGTGTTGTGTTCACCCTTTTATTATTGGTTGCTTTACCCAATGTCAGGCAACAAAAAGAACCCGACATGCGAGGTCTGTGCAAAGTAGAGATGAAAGAACGTGAGGAAGAAAAGCGAAGAGAATGGACTTCTAGAACATTGAGCATGGGCCCAGGTAAAGAGTGGAAACAAAAGAAGGATCAGGAAAAGAAAGTAAGTGGAAGAACCTGCTTCCAAGGTTGTGGGGGCTGCCCTATGCACTTCCCCTTGGAGGGCTGGGCCCAACATCTGTTTTACTTCCAGTCAAAGGACAAATCCTCACAATGGTGGTACTCAAACAGAAGGAGATCTAGCTGAGAATCAAAAGATCCAGGTTCAAAACTTAACTCTGTTCTGGGCCTCTCTGCACTCTGGCTTTCTTCTTTGAGACTGAGGGTAACAGCATCGTCATCTACTTCTCAGGGCTACTGGGAGGATAGTGTGAGGTAGTGTAAGTTGGGACACCTCCCGGGGTCTGTGGTAGAAAGGGATATTTGGGTGATTGAATTGGAAACCGCAACTGGGCCTGCCTTCAGTTTGCTCTCACAAAGATCCAAGAAGGCCTAAAGATATGTGCAAAAGGCTCAGGGGACGCCCAAGCATGAGAGCTGCCCCTTTCTGGAGGGTCATTAAGCTCCTGAAAGTATCAACCTGCCCAGGGAGATCCAGCCCTGCAATACTTTCTCAGAGATCCAGTCTATGTATTCAGAGGCTGCTATGAGTTGCTGGGAAAGTTTATCTCTAAGGTGTCAGTGAGTTGGAAAAGGTGCTCACCTTTTTAGGTCATTAACACATGATGAACAAATTCTGCATGTAATATTTTTGCTCCTTTTTTAACTGTGTAGTGTTGATTCAAAAATGCTAGATTGTGTGTGTGTGTGTGTGTGTGTGTGTGTGTGTGTGTGTGACTGTGTGTGACAGAAAAAGTGAGAGAGAGAGAGAGAGAGAGACTGGTAGAAAGGGAGGACAAGGGTTTTATTTTGGGATCATCAACCTGAAAGAGTTAAGAAGCTTCTAATATTTTCATATTCCCCAAAGTGAAATATTATGGAAAGGAGCCCATTCTTAGTGCAATGTCAAAAGCAATGCTTCAGTAACATTTCTGGAATTAAGAGAGGAGATTTTACTAATCATGGGGCAAATGCATCTCACAAACCTGGCCTCATCTTATATACCCACCCATTTTTGCATGTTGGAACTTTTTTCTAAATTATGATTCAATTCTATTTTAAGAGATTCAGAAAATATGGCGGTAACAACTTGGGCAAAATCATCTTCTGAATTTGGCACTGTAAGGGCAGAATTTTTCTAAGGGTGGAACCATAGCCAGATAGCAATCAGAAGCTGGAAAATCCTGCTATCAACCCTAGTTACAGAAATCATCTCTGTTATAGTACCATGGCTGATTGTCGTTTTACTCAATTATGTGAGGCTTGGCTGGTTCCCCAAGTCCCTTGGCAATGCACTGAGGCCATGAATATGGGGTGGCAGCTTTCCTCACTGACAATTCCCTCCACTTCAGGTTCATTTTGACAAGCATATTTCCCCGATCATTGAGCATTGCTATTTTCTTACTCCTACTGTCTGCTTTGTAGCTTCATTTCTTCTTATCCCTGGTGAATTTCCTGACACCCCAAAGCTGCCATCCTTTCTGAAGACATTCTCAAGGGAGAGTCTCCTCCAGAGCTACAGTGAGATAGTGCCTGAGTACAGACTGATTCAGAGTTGGAATAACGAAGTAGCATGCAGTGAAGGTGAAAGAGAAATAAGGATCAAAATTCAACTGTAATGCTTTAGCAAAGTATTAAGGTTAATGGGAAGCTAGGAAGAGAGGCAAGAGGGCTTATTTGACATCATGGGTATGATAGAATATTGTAGGACATGACAAATGAGAACGCATTCCAAAGTGCAGGTAGTTTGCGAGAGACAAGAAAAAACAGAGACTGTGTTTTTAAGAAAATACTGATTTCATATTCATCTTCTTTTATACATTTTAGAGAGCATAGAAATAGTGTTTTTATTAAGATGAAAGAAAAAATATAGAAGAAATTATTATAGTAAGACCCCAGTGTGTTAAATTCCCATCATAATGTTTAAAACATAAAGGAAAATGAATAAACTCCCAAGCCAAGCAACCAAGGTGCATGAGAATTTTGGATTAATATGCCTAAATTCCTCTGGGTCAGGATTATTGGGTCACTAATGGTAGTGAGGAATCTTAAGTCTTTTGAAATCTTCTAGATGTGCACTGTCCAATATAGTAGTCAGCACCCACAGGTGGCTAGTGATAATTTGAAATTGTGCAAGTCTAAATTGAAACATGTTTTAAGTGAAAAATACACACCAGATTTTGAAAACTTGATATAAATAAAATAATGTTAAATAGCTCATTAACAATTCATATTAAAAATATGTTTAAATGATAATATTATAGATATGTTGAGTTAAATAAACTATATTGATAAAATAAGTTTCATGTGTTTCTTTTTATTTTTTTAATGTGCATACTAGGAAATTCAAAATTACAAGTATGACTTGCATGTGTGGCTCACATGATGCTTCTGTTGGACTGCAATGTTTGGTATAAGCCACCTCTGTAGGCTATAAATGGATCAACCTATTTCTTGGGAATGTTGGAAAACATTTCTAAAACACAAAATTGAAATAGATTTAAGGCAGATTCCCTTCTTGTAAGTTTGTTACAAGCAATGATTAGCCACACATTTAGAGCGAGCATTGAGCACAATAATGCACAATTTCTTTAACTGATAGGATCTTCCCTTAAAAAAGGCAGAGGGTGTGTCCACCAAATTCTTACAAAAGTGAACTTTAGGGTGGGTGCAGGGGCTCATGCCTGTCATCCCAGCACTTTGGGAGGCCAAGGCAGGAGGCTTGCTTAAGCCCAGGAGTTTGAGACCAGCATAGGCAACATAGTGAGACCTCATCTCTCAAAAAACAAACAAAAGGCCAGGAGAAAAGTGAACTTTAGAAGAATGTGTTTTAATGCATTCAGAGTTGAAAGAACTTGACAGAAATAAAATTTTAGAAACTATAGACAGTGCAATGAGTAGCTTCCCAACAATCCCCTAATATAAAAATTTATTAAATGATTATATGAAGATGATAATAATTGTGAATACTTACATGGTGCTTGCTATATGCTAGAAACCAACACTCTGAGCGTATCAACTTGGTTAATGGTATATAACTGGACTTTGAAAGGACTTTAATTATGTACCAAGCGACAGTCTCAAATACAAGATTTATAGCTAGGGTGTTGATTGCTTACTATCTTTATTTTCACAGCCATGCTGGCTCTTATGCTCCAATCTAACAAGTCAACCATCCAAAGGGAAACAGGAGATTAAGTTCTAATCCATGTACTTTAAAATACTTGCAATAATTTCGGAGATAAAACTGATGGCTTATGCTTGCTTATTATGTCAAGTTGCAGATTAGGAATGTTTGGAAGACAGAAAACTAATTTGTAGCAACTGTCATATTAGAGAAATATTGAATCAAAAGAGTGAACCAGAAGTTCACCTCTGTTGTGGACAACTGCAAAATATATACAGCCTTTAAATACAGCAGCATAAAATTTTCTGATAAAGTTTCACTGGACATAAAGGAACTGGTAGATCATGGTAGATCATAACTTGATTGGGAGTTGGTCCATCATATTAAAGTAAATTTCAAAGCAGCACAACCACTTCAACACATGTATTCCAGAAAGACAAAGGTGTGAACAGAATCCTCCAGCTATGCTGGATGCCAAATGAGTCTTCATTAGAGTGAAATGTACTGTTTTGGTTTTAGATTTTCTGAAAAGATGTGGATAAATCGGAGATACGCCAGAAATGAGGGCTCACTAGTGTGATTTACAAGACAAAACACAGATCCCTGATCAAAGGTGAAAAGTTGAAGTTACGGGAAAGGGATACTGATAGAATAACTTAACAACTGGGGCCTACCTAATGCAAGTGTCTAAAGACAATCACAGACACTATTAAAAGTTCTATGGTTTCTGCTTCTAGAGCCTTGTACAGGTAGAATTGATTATCAGTGCTTTCTGCAACATTCTGTCCTGCTAAAGGACATAAGCTATTTTTTTTAGGACAACACTGACAAACGTCCTCAAATAATTAATCTTTTCATCATCAATTTTCGTTTTGTGGGAACAAGGATTTCACAGGCCAACGTAAATGGAAAAACGGCGAAGGAAGCACAGAAAGAGGGAGGAATTAGAGAGGGACTTCACAGTCAGTGAGGGTGTGAAAACTGATATGATGACTGTCACTCAAAAAAATGAAAATAGTCATTTGTCTTAGAAATAACCCTGTCTGAGTAGAGCACTTGAGTCAATGAACTCCTCATGCTCTTTCTCATTTATGAATTTTTTTCTGTTCCAGAATTACAGTAAGCTTTTCTTTTGAGCCCTTATGCTGCCCTTATACAGATTCTGAGACAAGTGGCCCTAGTTGTTCCCTTTCCCACAGATGGCTTCTTTTGGGCCACATGACCACCCTAGATGACTGGATTACAGGTCGGTGTCCTGGCATGAAGACTAAGTGGCATTGCGATGACAAATTGGAATAATAGGACCCAGAGTATTTTCCTGCTTGAGGAATCAGAATGTGAGTCATACAGACAGTGTGAGTAGTAGCTGGTGCTGAAGCAGCAGCCAAATATTAGGGAGCAGCAGTGGTAAGAGTCAGTTGCACTACCAGAGTGGAGGAGCCCAGAAGAGACTCCCTGATGTCTCCTGCTGAGACAATACGGAGGAGAAAGTCATCAGGGCTGCCTCAGATTGTGTGAGCACTCCCAACTGTTCCAGCCGCAGGAAGTCTATGCTCTCCTGAAGTTCCTATTTGAGTTGGTCATTGATGCCTATCAGCTCTCTTTCTCCCTTCTTTTGGCATCTCTGATATCTTTCCAGGGAAACAATACTTCCCCATGCTCAATTCATATGAATGGGGGAGAGCTGACTTCCATCGCTAGAGGTGAATATGGGACCCAGTCCTGTAATCAGAATACTCCATTCCGCTGGCCAGAGAGTCTGCTGACAAAACCCAAGATGAGCCAATAGGAGTCAGCCCTTGGGCTTCTGTATGGCTGTTGGTAGAGAAGAACTCTCCTTCTGCTGGGTTGCTAGGATGGCAGGATCGAAGCCCAGAACCACTGCTGCCAAGTTATTACCACAGTGTGGAAAGAACCTACCTGAGAATGAAGCCAATATAGACAAAAGCAGAGCCACAGGATGGAGGGAGAGAGAGAGAGAGAGAGAGAGAGAGAGAGAGAGAGAGAGAGACTGAGAGAGCAGAACTGATGACTCCCTGGATCTAGCGGTGCCTGAAGCTAGGATACCAGTAGCTAGGTATTCTAGTAGCATGGATTTCAATACATCCCCTTTTCTGCTAAAACCAGTTTGAGTTGGGTTTCCAATGAACATCATATTGTTCTTTTTATGAAAGCTGATTATGATGCTTTGCTTGTATTCCTCCGAGGCCAAAACACTCCCTCAGGAATTCTGTTTTTTCTTATTTCCACTTATTCTCTTGAATTAAATTCCTACTAGGGAAAATATGAACATGCTTATCATCCTTGCATATAAATGAGACTAACTAACACATTCCTTTATATTATTGAATAAGTGACATTGTGTTCAATTTCCTCAATTTGGTTTACTAGGGCATGTGTAAAATCCAATAAATAAAAACGTAGTGCCCAGTGAACACTAGGAGGAATGGGAGAGACCCTTCACAACACTAGATTGAGTTTTAGTCCTAGGTCTGACATTAAATGACCTCGTTCAAGTTATGTGAACTTAGATGGGTCATTTATGATATATGGGTTTCTGCTCCCTTTTTTGGCAAAATGGGAGAATTAAGTTAAAGAAAATAAAAAATAGCTCTATATAGCTATATAGTGATTCAATCATTTATAAAGTGATTTCTTATTAGATGACATTATTCCATATATCATCTTTACAGTTTTTTCTTTTTTCTTATTTTTTATTATGATATTGTGGGGTACAGCTAAGGGTTAGGTATACAAATATGCTTCGTTCAGGCACCCTTGTTGATAAGAGGTGTCTCTCTGACCCCAGACAGATATTTACTACCGTTACTCCCATCTCCCTCCCCGCCTCCCCCATAGTTTCTCACCACTATCAGTCATTTTCTTATAGTATTATGTTGGATGTTCAAAGTCCACTATATGAGTGAGAACATGTGATGCTCAGATCTTTGTTTCTGTGAGAAGACTCTCATTGATAAAATTTTATAACTATCAATAGATCATCAAATAATTTCTTTTCCAAGAAATGCCAACTGCTAACTCTTTACTGAAAGCTTATTGTTTCCAGGGTGTGTTTGTTCATTCATCCACCTACCAGTCATTCATGCTTTAATTCATTCAACAAGTATTTATTGCTTGCTGCTATATATTTGGCAATGTACTAAGACACAAATGCCACCATAGAGAATCTGCTACTCTAATAGAGGAGACAGATATTCAACACCACACATTAAATAAGCCACAAGTACACATACAATTTAAAAACCTTGACAAATGCTATAAAGGATAAATCCCAGTACCTTAGTAACCTGTAACATGGAGGTGTGACCTAGATGGAAGGCAAACAAGGGGAATCTTCCTGAAGAGGGACAACTCGAACTTAGGGCTGATGGATAAGTAGGAGTAACCTGGACTGAGGGACTGGACAGGGCCTCCCCAGACATGGAAATGATCACAACATGTTGGATGCTACTTTGAGCCTACCTCATGGCAACGAATCAGTTAATTTTTCCAAAACCCCTTGGTGGAGAAAAACATCATTTTGTCTGTTGACAAGAAGAAATTCAGAAACATGAAAAGCAAAAGCAAAAATCTGAAGTTGGATCCCAAAGAAAGAACTTGCTGAACTCAGATTTCCCCATTCTTTTTTTTCTTATCTTGCCAAGTCTTCTTCCTGTGCAACACCTCTGACTCGCTTTAACTTACACCTTGAGGAAATCACTTGACTTCCCTGAGCCTCCGTTTTCTCATCCATAAACCATGAGGCTTGGGTTATATAGAAAGGATTTCTAAGGTCTCTGTCATATTCAGCATTTTGTGCTTCTAGAAATACGCCTGAGTTAGCAGGGATTTGGGGGAGAGGCCATGAATCCTACACAGCACACTTGTGGCTATGTTTAAAAAACAAAAATCGGTGCGTATTCATAGTACAAGGAAATGCTTTAGGAACTGTTTCTGTTGAAATGCAGGTTGGATGGAGCCAGAAATAGCTAATGCATCCACGGTGAATGCAGGGAAGCTGAGATGAAGCGTTTCCTTGGCAATTGACTTACTTAAAGGTAAAGTAACTCAGTTTGATCAAAGACTGGTTTTTCTGCTTCTCGTCCTCTCTGTGAGTTCTTTGATTGTAATTCAGTGAAAGGGGAAAAAATGGTGGACAAATCCATTTCACTCTAAAAAAAAAAGGTCATCCAAAAATATCAAGGAAAGAGAAATTCGGTTGGATCCAAACAAGCAGATATTCAGATAAGAGAGGCACACATAGGCCCTGTGGGCCTTTGAATGCCCTGCACATGCCTTAGGGTCGCTTCCCTCCTAAACCATTTCCCGTGAATCCTTCAAGCTCTTAAATCGACACCAGAATTTATAGGAGTCTGACATCTGTCAGTCTGAACGTAAAGCTTTGGATTTCAAACCACAGTCAGCTCCTTCTAGAGAAGGAAAAAGGACAATAGCTGCTCTTTCTTAGCATGTATAATCAATGCTGCAGGCGTTGCTAAGCAACAGCAGAAAGGCTGTCAAACATGCCAGGGCACCTCCAATGGAAGAGGAGCAAGCCCGCAGCCACTCCACAGAGGTGAGAGACTGTGCAGTCCCTGGAAGCCGCCTTCAGTTTGTTTCATTCCTTAAAAAAAAAAAAATCCCTTTATTGTAGTCAGGGCTGAACCCTAGACATTTTTCTCCCAGGCTCCCTTCCATAGACTTTGAATACACTTTCAGTGGGCCCAAAGCCCTCAAATTGAACAGGCCAGGCAGATGAGAGGCAGCTCTGTGAAATGCTCATGGCTTACGCTACCCAATTTACCCTGGCACTTGTGGAAAATCTTGTTTGTCCCTTAACGCGGCTCCAGCCTCTGAATCCCAGAGCTGAAATGGGTATCCCCTCTGAAGCTTGAAATTATTCTAGTAAACATAAGCAAAACCTTTGATTTCAACAAAAATTCACATGCAAGGACATTGACATGAGACTTCTGAGGTTTGTGACCATGATGTTATAATGAATTTTTAGTCAAGTACTTTGTCCTTCCCTACTTGAGAGGATAGTTTCATTTGAATTTCAACAAGATGGAAACTAGCAAAAAGGAGTCTGGATTTGATAAAATCCTTTTGGTTGTCCTCTTTTCTTTTTCAGCAATGTTGATTAAAGAGCAAACGCTCCTTAATTTGCAAACCCTTATCTGGCAAACCCAGGAGGTGTGTGAAGACTCTTATATTAGCTCATGGGCCTTGTTCTGAGGTGGGATAGGGCTGTGATTGTGATTTAAACCAGAGAGGGGCCTCACTGACAGTGGTGATGGGAGGCGCGCCCAAACAGAAGCACAAAGTGGACAGGAAAGTGGAATGGCATACGGTCTCTTTTAGGGTTAGCCCAGGTGCCAATGGCTAAATGTTGCTATCCCTGGCTAACCACTCACTGTTAGTTGCCTAAGCCCTGAAGTCCTGTTTTACCCTGTGTTTGGAAGGAAATGTAACACATAGGTTGAGGGGAACCTGGATTTAGCTATGCAACACCCTCTCCTTAAGGGCATGACAAGGAGAACAGAGAAATAAGCACAGGACAAAAAAATTATCTAAGATGCAAGGCTGGACCCACTGAGAAAGCTGTCAGATCTCTCTCTATGTCTGGCTGCAGTTTCTCAGCTATTCCTACACTGACATACAGGATTCTCTAGTCTTCCAGGATTTTCTCACATTCAAAGATTCCCACCTTCTGACACCATGAAGTGAATTCATAGTCTGAGGCCTGACTTAGTTTCCTTGGTGGTTTCCAAGCAGCTGTGTAAAACACGGGCCCAGAACCAGGGTCTTCAGCTTCCTTGTCTTTCTAACACATGGCCAGACTAGGATTCGATGTTCCCTAAGATTCTTCCAGCTCTAACATTTTATCAGACTATGGATTTACAAAAACAGAACCACCTTTTGGTCTCATTTAACCACAAGGAAAAACAAAATAGATGAAGAAGAAGAAAGCAAAGACTACAGATATAACACTGCCAAATGTTCTGAACGTTGTGTGCTAAACAACGACAACAATCAAACTTTTCGAGTAAATGAAAGAAAAGAGGAAGTAATAGCAACAGTAGGAATTAGATGATTCCAGAATCACTGCAGCATTCTTGCTTTGCTTACCTTCTAGCCCATTCAACCTCACATCTCTCTAAGAATCTCCTTCCTCTCCTCTTTCCCCTGTCTCCCTCTCCCCCTCCAAGTGCCTATCTTGGGCGATAACACTTACTTGAGAGATTTTTACATTTACCATCCCTAGACAGGGCTGTCCCCTATTCCTCCCAATGCACTGCTTTTAGGAGACTTCTCTGATAGGAGAAGTTAAGGAGTCTCATGCCACGCTGTGAGTTGATTTCGGTGGCAAGGAAAGCAAATACACAATTAAAAAAAAATCGGGGGATAAACTTAAACAGCAACCATCTAGTCTGCGAGATGAATAAATCCAAGAAAAATTTTATACCTCTCCTCAGTTACCCATTATGTATATCAGGAAACATTTTAATGCTCAGTATAACAGTAATGGAATATATACCAGATTTTTTTAAAATGAAAAGTTGTCCTGGTTTTAACTAGTAAACAAATGCTATTTGGAAAAATGTTCACTGTGTGGCAGAAATAAAACACCACGAAAAACTCCATCATCTTGTATTAAACCAAGAAGTTACATTATATTGCCTTAGCCATATCCATATTTACTTGGCACGTCATTCATTTTATTTATTTTTTTTATTTTTTATTTATTTTTATTTTTTTTGAGTTGGAGTCTCACTCTGTCGCCCAGACTGGAGTGCAGGAGCCGCTCCCGGCCACCGCAGCCTCACCTGCTGGGCTCCAGCGATCCTTCCGCCTCAGCCTTCCAAGTAGCCGGAATTACAGGCATGCGCTACCACGCCTGGCAGATTTTTTTGATTTATTGTAGAGATGCGGTCTCGCTGCCCAGGCGAGTCTCGAACCCACGGGCTCAGGCAATCCACTCACCTCAGCCTCCCAAAGGCGTGGGATTACAGGCTGAGCCACCGAGCCCGGCACGTCATTCATTTTATAGATATGTACCTCTTTTAAATGTTTGATATGTATTACCCAATGCTTCAGTGAGGTTTTTAAAAAAAATTTTGACAATGCATATGTAAAATATCAGCTAAAGTCCTTTGTGCTATTTTTGCTAATTCTTGCATTGTAGAGTGTTCAGTGGAAATTTTATCCTGTTCAATAATAATGTTTATCTTATTGAAGATCAGGACTCCTTTTTAGTTTATGAGGCCATGTCTTTTATGATGGACTCTTCAACTTCTTTATTTTAGTAAGAACCCTGTGTCTTCTAGGGTGGTGAACTCCCCAGAAGATGCCATCTACCTCTGGATGAAATCATGCCTGCACTACAGAAAATCCTGGGGCTTTGGAAACATCTTGGAGGGACAAGATAGAGAACAGCAGAGAACAGAGGCTGAGAGGGGAAATTAAGTCCACAATCCTCCCTCTCCTGAACCATGAACCTAAGACAAACTTCAGCTGAGCTTGGCACAAGTATCAAGCAGTCTGAGGAGACATATTTGAGTCTCCAAGACTTAGCAGGTTGAATTCTGTTGAGCCCCACTGACCTCCATCCAGAATTTAGTTACCATGGACTTGGAAGAGTCTACTCAGAGCTATTCATAGCCTGCAGACCAGTCAGTTGCCCCAGAGAAGAAGCTCTGACAGTTGAATGTGCCCAAATGTCCTTCTAACTACCGATTTATTTCAAGGAATTTGAATGTATCCACCACAGAAGACACAATTTACCCCTGAATTGGCCACCAAAATATAATAAAATAAAGTAAAACTTTCACACATTAGTGTGACCGTGGATAATGAGACATTCTGGAATGTTCTCTTACCTTCACTGCCACCAAGATCTTGTCCTGCTCAGGACAGAGGTTATAGCATTCAGCTAGGAAAACTTTTCCAAAGGCTCCTTCGCCTAGCTCCCTTTTCAGAACAATGTTATGTCGCTTGATGTGCTGAACAACTGTAAAACAAAGACAGAATGGAAATTGGAATTGAAGCATGCAGAGGTGGAGGCGGGAGTAGGGAGTCAGTGGTCTGCCCTTGAGCTTGCAGGCCCGAGATTCTCCCCTCTGCACACAGGGAACCAAAGGAGAAGCTCATTGTCCATCTTCACAGTCCACCCCAAATGACCGGAAGGAGATTTCATTGGCTTACTCCCCAGAACTCAATTATTGTTTTTGATAAAACCAAAGTAGAGACCTAGTTATTGACTGCAAAATATCACTGATGAACTTCACAGACTGAGAGGGAGAAATGAGAGCGAAATTAACATGAATGGTAGGCCTCTTATAAGCCAGATATTTTGCAGACATTTGTTAGTCATGTGTCTGGTGGGGCAAGACGGAGAACTAGGCAGGAATCCCTAATTCTCTGTTAAGCCATCTCAGATTCCTAAGGGAGGCAGGCTCAGAGGATACACACACCAAGGGAAAATGCAAGACCTGAGTCTTGTTAATACAAGTTTTGGTCTCACCCCAGAAAGTCTTCTGAGGAGGCATGCTAGACCGTGACTGGGGCTCAGTGACTTTTGTTTAGACCAGAAACATCTAGACTGACTGTGCTATAGGCTGATGGCCTTAGTTCCTTTCTAAAATCATGTCCCAGTCTTAATTTCCAGGGAATATTTCTCCCTGGAGTCAGGAGCAGAGCTGGCCCAAATCATTCACCCATGGGTCTTCTTGGGAAATGAGGCAGGAGGCAGTCAAGGGTTCTAAGAAGCTCATTGATTGTAAGGTGGAAACCAGAGAGAGGCAATATACAGGACACAGCTAATAGAGAAGCTTCAAAGGAGACTCTTTGAGGACTAGAGGACAAAACCACAATGCGAGCTTGTGGCTCTTCACCCAGCACACTAAATGCTGTGTCACTTGCGCGGGACTTCTCCTGGGTCTGGGCCTCTTCTCTTTTCTGAATTCCTTATCCCTGAATGGCAGTGCATTAAAAAGAGTTTGTGACTCCCTCCAGAGTTTGAAATGGGTGGCCAAAACAAGGTTCTCTCATTACATTCTTACAATTCTGTGAAGTCTTCCAAAAGTCTGTAGGAATTTCAAGGAGTGGGAACGGAGTTCATGTTTTTTCTTCTATGCCACAAAATCTCTTTCAATTGTACATTGTGTCAAGCATGACCAGAGACTTGATTTAGATGAGAAATGGAGTAAAAAGTAAAAATGACAGCTGGGCTTCCTCTCTGATTTGCTCATCCTTCAAAGCCCAATTCAAATTTTATTCCCTCAGAGAGGTCTCCAGGACCACTTTGATCACTGAAGTCCACCTTTTCTGAACTCACACTATATCATGGCTTGGGCTTCACTGTATTTTGATGTATACCCCAATAATTTCATACCTGTAAGCTTCCAAAGCTAAGTGCAAGCCCGATATATCTCCCAATACCCTGTGCAATACCTCAGGTGCTCAGCACAAAGTTTAGTACTCTCGTGCAATTTGATGATCTTTATAAAAAAAATTTCGTTTTCTTGTTTGTAAGCGGCATTACAAAAAAGCATATTTCTGCAGTTTTAATAATAATAATAATATGAATACCAATGAACCCACCATAGCATTTAAGAAATAAAGTATTGCTAGTACCTTAGAAGCACAAGTGTTATTTCTTGATTGTGTCCACTTATCTACTCATCTTCTAGGGATAACCACTCTCTTAAATTTTGTGTTAATAATTTCCTTTTTAAGTGTGCTACCAGTGCTATAGCTCTAACAAGAGACGGTTCACCTTTGCCTATTTCTGAATCTACATAAATGGAATCACACTATATGGATTCTTCCATATCTTGCATCCTTTGATCAACTGCATCCTTGCGATTGGGTTGCACTGTGTGTGTAGCAGTAATTCTTTCCCCTTTACTACTTTATAATACTCTGTGGGAGGACTATACCACATTTATTTATCCAGTCTATGCTGATGGATAGCCTAGATAGTTTCTTCTTAGATACAACTTTATATAAAATGCAAGTGGTGATTAAGGTTTTGCTTTAATGGGATTTTTTTTCCCTGATAATTCATGTAGTTTGGAGCTGTAAATGCCTCTGTGAGCCTCTGGGAACTCAGAGTGATAAAAATCAAAAGGTCTTTTTATGAGCAACAATATTAATGAATTTAAGAACGTATATTAATTTCTCATGCTCCAGTAGTGACGCCTGAATTTAAGAGGAGAAAAATGTGTTCATTAGGTAGAGTGCCCATATAAAGACACAAATGTAATTCTTGCAGAGAATTAGCTGCCCTATTTAAATCTAATATTTAACTCCCTGGTTGTCACATGTTCATTGGGAATTAAATTGCCACTTGATTTACTTCTCACTCCAACAAGACCGAGGCAAGTATTTAACTTTTTTGCATTTGATTTACACACTTTTTTCTTTCAATATTTCATGCCGGGGGAAAAAAGTTAGTGGAAAATAAGTCTTTAAAGGGATAATTTCATCACTTCAAAACTAAAATTGATTAAATCAGCTTTCCCATGTTGACCTGGTAAGCAGTAAATACATCTTTTCTTTAGAAAACAGGCTACTATATTTACATTTATTTGTTTTGTTGTGCTTTGGGACATAGATTATCTGAACAGTATCCTTTTGCCAATATAGTCTCTCTAAACAGAATAAATGTATCTTTTATAGGTCTGATGCTACTTAGGGACACAGGTGACAATTTTGTATTCATATTCCTGACAGTGCCTCACAGTGTTTTGCATACAGTTGGTGCTTTAAAAATATTTTTGAAAAAATTCTATTGAATAATATAACTACAAACATATTTTACTATATTATTTGAGCTAACTGTTGACAATCTATTGAGTATGTAGATGGATAACAGCCCAGTTCTCTGAGGTGGCAGGTGTGGAGAGAACAGCTAATTTGAAGCTTCTGTATCATTGAGCTAAGGATGTCTTCCCATTCTTCCAAGAGAGCATCAAAATTTACCTAACTTGTCTCGTTTCCCATTTATCTGAAACACCACGGGAAGCTCCTGGCTATCCTACCTTTTACCAGGAAGTACATATTCTACATATACACACAGGCAAGAGATAACAGCTCATGCATGCCCTGGTCAGTGCTCAGCCCTTCATCTCCCCTGAATACCTTCCATGGTGTCCCCTGGGCTCACTGTCTGTGATGCCACAAGCTCCTCATTTCCCTAACTCTCATAATTCCTTGATTCAAATGAGGCCTTGGCAATGTACCGAATGTGCCCATGCCTTTCCTCTGCAGCCCGCTCAGGTGGATGCCATCCCCACCCCTTTGCCATGGGTATGTCATGGCCCACCTGCTTGATATCTGACGGTTACTCCTTCTCCCTCTTGCTACTGCCCCAGCTATCTTGAAGCTCCCATCACAGGCAGCCACCAGCCTGCCCCACCTCTGCCCTCTCACTGCTGACATCTTGGACACCCCTCACAAACTGGGCTCCTGTCTCTCACTTTGCTTCTCCACCCTCCTGGTGCCTTCCTCTTCAGGGCACAAGCACAGAGAGGTTCAGGAACTTGTCTAAGCGATAGAAACATTGGACTTATTTTATCCTGTATCTTTTAACAGTGAAGCCAAGAGGCCAGGCATCGGAAGGTTTGGTCTGGTTGTTTGCATGGCATTAAGCTGACTTTTTTTCCTGAGAGAAAGCCTTTCTTAATGAAGGAAGTAATGCACTAATTTACATTCTGGACAAGCTTCTTGGCTCATTATGGGTTAGTACTTCAAATATCGCTGTTTTAAAGGGCCCTATGAACATTTTTATTCACTTTATAGAAAATATCTTGAGTGAAGCAAGCCTAAGGATTTTGTGATAAGTAAGCTATCATGTAAGCGTGTAAAATTCTTACTTCATTTACTATTACTTACTTCTTTTGTGTGTGTGTGTGAAAGCAGGATTTATTGAGAGACTAGAAAAGCTCCCACAGTGGGAGGAGACCCGAAGGGGTTGCCCTATTACTTACTTCTAATTTTACATGCTTCCTTTCTCTAAGACCAGTCAATTCTTTGCTCTAAACTTTGGGAATTATAGTAAATTCACCTCTAACCTAAGATGAATAACTGTAATAAAAAATAATTAAGAACCCAAATCCACCATAAATGGTTTCTTAGACTTGGAGGAAAACTCAAAACAAAACTTCACTAAAAAAAAAAAAATTTATAGAAAAAGTTTCTTTTTAAAATCCACCCATGTAAAAAAAAACAGAGATTAATAAAAGCTATAGGAAATTCACCACAAAACTCTTGTGGTCTGCATATTGTCTGGGCATCTTTGTCACTGATAGAATTTTCCAGAGTGGACATTGGTTTCATGAGTACCAGAACTGAACAGACCTCTGGATCTGTATATTGGCGTCACATTTAGTACAAAATTCAGTACCAAAGAATGCATTGTACTACAAAGTAGCTTTGGCAGTTTACAGAGATGCTTGCAGTTTCAGATTCTTAAACCAAATTTCTGGTAGAGTCCTCCCAGAGGTACATATTCTACATATACACACAGGCAATAGATAAAGTATTCATCCATGTCTATATCCATTACTACTTAATATAAAACTAATTAAAAATAAATATAATAACTCTATCCATTTACAATCTTAAATAGGAAATGTGTCTTTCCCATTTCCTCAATAATGGGATTTCATAGACAGTCTTGGCCCAGTGGACATATCCTGCTCAACACATGAACTTTAAATGGAGACATTTATTGAGTACCTAACACTGTATATGCCAAGGTATTTATTGAGCATCTAATATATTGCTTAAACTATAGAAACATTGGACTTTCATTTCTCCTGCATCTTTTGACAGTGAAGCGAAGAGGCCAGGTATCCAAAGGTTTGGTTTGGCTGTTTGCATGACATTAAGTTGACTTTAAAAGAGTTATTATTAAGCAGTTAAAAGGAGAGATGTTTTAAAGTGTTGAGTAGAAAGATGAAAAGTAATATACCCTAGGAGATAATGTTCTGTATTAGGAGTTCCTGAAATGTTCTCGATTTCCCTGTAGTCCTGAATGCACAGCCTGCGTGGAGCAATCCCACCTTGAAGGACTGAATGTTGTGATAGGAAGAGAACTTAAAGCTCACTGAGATCAACTCCCTCGTGTTTGACAGATCAGTGAGTGAGGCCTGGCGTGGTGACATTATTTTCCCAAGGCCACACAGCTAAAAGTTAACCCAGGTAAGACTCAGATCCCCTGCCTCAACAGAAGAGTGACTCTTGGACTCTGTAACACAGTGGGACTGAAGGCAGTGAGAGTTTCATGACATTAAAGTGAAAACAGGTATTTCATGTAATTACTATCTTTTCCACTAGGAAGACTTGAAAAACTCACGCTTATCCTCTGAAATGGACCAGACATCTCATAATGAACGATTATATTAAAAAACTGTCAGTAAACTTAAAATATGAGTGCAAAATGCAGAATGTGAAAGTTAATTACTTCAAAAAATGCTTGAATTTGATTTAAAATACAATGAACAAAAATTGTTTACTAAATATCTTCACATATGAGCAGCATATTGAATTAGGCAAAACTAAACTTGGGTGAAAGATAGAAGGTATGTTTTAAAATTTAATCTACATTTTATTAAAATATAAGTTGGCACTAAACTGAAAATAAATGCAATTAAGACCACAGACATAAAACACATCAGGACAAGAAAAGACCAAATATTCATAAATAATATTAATGATGAAATAGAGTACGTAACAATAACTGAGCCAGTCTAAAGCACTTTTCAGAAAAAAAAAAGAATCCCAATGTGCATTACCGTCAATTAATTTTCACATCCTCTTGAATGAGGTCAATAGTCACATTTATTTTACAGATGACACCGCCATTAATTGACTTACTTGTGGTTATAGAGCAATCTACTTATTTATCCTTTGCCAAGTACTACTTCCAATAAAATGAGGACATCGGGAGGGAAGAGGGTTAAGGTGCTGATTGCTATTATGGGCCAGGGAATGTGCCGAGAGATTTGCAAGAGTTATCAATCTTCATGCAATCTGATAGGATATGCCTAACTCCATTTTCAGATTAATCAAAAAAAGAAGAGGATCAGATCAACTAAACTCATCTGAGGTTATACAATTAGTAACAGGCGGTGTTTGACTTCTTTCCACTACAACTCTTAATTCTCCTTGGCCTTCTTTGAAAAAGAAAGTATATGCGTTCAACTTTGTCTACCTAGGGGATCATAGGTCTGTTTTTATCAATTTAGCTCAACAAACCTTTACTAAAATACCCAGGCATTTTTCTAGGGCCTAGACAAAGGGAGGAATAAAATAATTCCTGCCTTCAAGGAACTCATAACCTAAAGGGGCAGAAAAACACATGTACATATGTCATGCCCTTTTCTTACATCTTTGTTTCGGGTCACAAAAGATTTTGGGTACTTTGCATGACACAAAGAAAAACAAAAACTAAAATAACTCATCAAGAGAAATGGAGTAGAAGCTAAAACTGGGTGTTAAGTAGAAATGCAAGCAGGCAGACTCTAAGATTCTCAGTGATTATTAAAAGCAAGTCATAACTTGACTCTAAGTTTCCTGACAGGAGAAACCAAAAGGCAAACACAATAATTTCCAAAATTTTGGCTAAAAACTTCTGATAAAAGCATAGAGATTCCTTCTGGAGAGTAAGATTCTTTATGGCAGCTAGTTTTCAAAGGAATACGTCAAAAGAATTTTACACAAGGAATGATGATTGACACCATGATCAATGTCCTCAATAACATCCCGAGAGTAAGAAGTGAGTTTCCTCAGAATATTTCTCATGGCAGAGCTCAATAAGAGATGAACATATGACACAAAAGACACCCTCAACCAAACCATTGCACAAGGAGTCCACGGCTCTTATCATAATGGCATAAAAATAAATGCCTGCGGGCATGCTCAAGAATGCTTTGGGCATGGGGTTGACAAATAGTTGTAATTTCCCCCAACCCACTGCAGGGCCTAGAACACATTAGGCAATCACAACTATTTTATGAATAAATAATAACATGCACATGTAAAAATAGATGAGCTATTGAACAAGAGAAAAGAATGGGAGAAGGAGAACATTTAAGGTGGGAAAAGAGAAAGAACAAGGATAAAGGGGGGGGAGTCCAAAATGTATTTAGGACATTTTGATTTATCTTATTTTTTCCCGAAGAGGAGCAGCAGGTAACATGACATAAAAGGGGCAAGAGGCTGGATCATGGAGCGTCTTGGATATCTCACTAAGTAGTTTAGACAAGTGCTGGCACTAATAAGTACAGACTCTTGGACAAGTGACTTCCTTCTCAGTGCCTCCAATTCCTCATTGCTAAATGAGGCAGTTTGGGTAAACGGCATCCTGGGTCTGTTCCAGCCCACACACTCCACACGCTGTGAGTGCACGACTTCATATCATATCTGTGAGTCCCGTGGAGCTACAGAAGACCTGGAGCATGGAGAGAAGTGAGGAGGATAAATCACTGGAGAGATTCCTCTGGCTGTGCCAGAACTGGACCAAGGGAGCCAGTGAGGGTGCAGCTCTAGAGCTGAGGCTGGTGCAGAGCTGAGGCTGGTCTCCATCCTGTCACTCATCCATCTTTCCCCTCTGGCCTCTTGTCCATCAAAGGCACACAGCTCAGTGTGACTGACTCTCGTGGGAGGTGTTGTCCACAGCCTGGTAAGCTGGGATCAGTCTGTGACCCCAAAGGAAGCAGAGGATGTCACCAAGGGCTAATCCTCAGAGAATGACAGTGAGGAAAAACAGAGAAAGACCAAAATGGACAGATCAGAGGCAAGAGAGAGGGCCAGGGACGATGGCCCTAAAGAGAACAAAAGGTAGACTGCCCCGGATGGAGCTGTGTGTTGGAAGCCAGTAGGTAGAGGCGGGAATGGAGACTGCACTTGTGTGAGGTCAGGGGGGAAGGAAGGGGGAGGGGCAGGTGTGTGCAGAGACAGAACCAGGACTCCAGCACATGGGGGTGGGGAGATTTTGAGGTTTGAGGGTGTTTGTAAGTTAAGCGGAGTAGGAGAGGGGAAGAAATTAAATAGACAATCAAAAAAAGGAAGGAAGGGAGGGAAGGAAAGAAGGAAGGAGGGAGTGAAGGAGGGAGAGAGGGAGGGAAGGTGCTTACTGGTGGAAGAGATTCCTAGGGGAGATACAGAAAGTATAGTGGGGTGGAAGGTACAGAAAACCTCTGAAACAGAGAAGAGAGATTTTGAATGAGCTGCCTCCCAGGGCCTCGGCTTGGTGTTCATCACCACACTGGGCCACTGAAAGACCAAGTGGACCTTCAGGGATCCCCAAGGGGCCTAGAGGCACAGGCTATCCTTAACCTCTAAGCTCTGCCTGCACATGGTGCCGTGATGGACACGACAGACTCTTGCAGAGCAACTTTACACTTCTAGGAGGGTACCAGGGACCTCCTTGGTTGCCTCACGCAATATCCAGGGGCAGCAGATGACCCTGTCTTCACTGGACTGAATTTTAGCACCCCAACGAGCACGGAGTGTAGGGATGGAGAGAGAAAGGCATAATTTAACCAGAGCGTGCTACGGCAGATGAAAGCAATGGAGTTCCTTGAAGTTAAATGATCAGAACCTCTTGTCGGAGAAAAAACAAGGGGGGAAAGCCCCAGAAATCTTTCAGGCTGTTAGAGTGAAAGGAACACCACACTTCAAAATACACATACGGTACATCCTTCGCTTTGACATCCCCTAACAGTCAAAATTATATCTGTTCTACACCCTGGCATGTGGTAAAATTGGATTGATTTGCCCTGACAGCTCTCCCCGCTGGAACAATACTTGTCAGTCAGTCCCGGTAATGTTTGTATTTTCAAGAATCATTATGCGGAGTGACTGTACAGAATCCTGGCAGGTGGGCCAGAGTCTTAACTACCTACACCTCCAAATCTGTGTCCCTGCGCCCTAAAGTTCTCTCTGCTCTCAAGGCTGGAGAGCATCTCTTTAAGCCTCTGCTTTCCCCACCCTCCTCCCAGCGCTATGCCCTTAAACTTTCCTTTATTTTTATTTTTTTATAGTCAAAGTCCTTCTCTGTCTCCCAGGCTGCAGTGCAGCAGCATAATCATAACACACTGCAGCCTTGAAATCCTGGGCTCAAGTCATCCTCCGGCCTCAGCCTCCCAAGTAGCTGGGACTACAGACATGAGCCACCATGCCTGGCTAATTTTTGTTTTTATTTTGGAGATGAAGTCTGACTATATTCCCCAAGCTGGTGCAAGTGATCCTACTGCCTCAGCCACCTGAGTTGCTGGGATGACAGGCACAAGTCACCACACCAGGCATAAACCTCCCTTTGAGGGCTCTGTGCTGGTATCTGTTTTATAATTGGGCTTCTTTCCTCCTTGCTCTCCCCACAGAAACTTCCCTTCCTTCATCATTTTGAACCGGTAGCTACTATGGCTTTCAAACTGACTTCAAGTTGGCTTTGACCAGTGTACCTCTGAAGGAATGTTCTCATGGTGGAAAAAAAATCTACTGTTTTTGGTGGAGACAGTTCAGAAATAATCCCAGTGGTCATTCAGGGGCTTCTCTGATCTGTGTCTTAATTAATGAACAGTCTATTTTTACATAAACATATTGAATTCCTGGGCTCAAGCAATCCTCCGGCCTCAGCCTCCCAAGTAGCTGGGACTACAGGATGAGGCACCATGGCTGGCTAATTTTGTTTTTATTTTTATTTTGGAGACGAAGTCTTGCTATATTTTCTGTGCACATACTTTAGCGAGGAGATGGGGATAGGTAAGAGAAAAAACATTCATCATAATTATATAATCAAAACTGGGCACTGTGGCTCACACCTGTAATCCCAGGACTTTGGGAGGCCAAGGCAGGAGGATCGCTTGAGCCTAGGTGTTTGAGACCAGCCTGGGCAATATAGCCAGACCTCATCTCTACAAAAAAAATTTTTTTAATTAGCCAGGTATGGTCGTGCGTGCCTGTAGTCCCAGCTACTCTGGAGTCTGAGGTAGAAAGATTGCCTGAGCCAAGGAGGTTGACCCTACAGTGAGCTGTGATTGTGCCACTGCCCTCAGGTCTGAAAAACAGAGCAAGGCCCCAATTCAGAAACAAAAACAATAATGCAATCAGAATGTGATTAGTGGCGATGAGAGGGACAAGCCAAGTGCTGTGTAACAGGAAGGCACAGGAAAGGCTCTGTGGAGTCATCAGAGCCAACGTTACAAAAGCAGGCTGACATTTTTATGAGGAAGACTCTGAACACAAGAGGAAAGAGCAAGCACTTTAGCCTAATGAGCAGTGAGAAGCCAGTGGGTACTTTGTGAGGTTCAGAACGCCATGTCAGCTTCCCGGGCTGCTCTCCTTGACTGCAGACTCTGCTTCAACTTCATCAAGAGGTAGATGCCCAGTAGAACCACAGCCAATGATACATGGCCAGTGTCTGAAAGATGAAGGACCACAGCAAGATTTTCAGGAGCATCCCAAATGTTTACCATCTCTGGATGTCTATCTGTCCAGCAAATATACAAAGCAGAGTCCTGGGATATTTCCTCTTTAACGTGCTTCTCTGATTACTCCTATTTCACAAGATAATTGTTTATGTTAACATTTATTTTCTTTATAGGATGTTGTCGTACTTCCAGAATCTTTCAAACCAATCTACTTTCCCCTAATCCTTCATTCACCATTTAAACATTTATGGGAAAAGAACTATGGTTGGTCTGTGGAAAATTCAAGGATGAAGAAGAGAAAGGTGAAATAAACAGTAGTTCATTGCACATCAACTGTGTGCTAGGCATTGTGTTAGACATTACACATATATTCTCTCTTTTTAATTGTTTTTTTTTTTTTTGCAGAGACAGGGTCTCACTATGTTGCCCAGGCTGGTCTTGAACTCGTGGCCTCAAACAATCCTCCCACCTCCCAAAGGTTTGGGATTACATATGTATGTCTTGCCTGACTAATACATTCTCCTATTCAGGATCCTGATAGGCCACCATGTTAGGGGTGTGGTAACCGAGTCTTGGAAATGTGAAATAAGTTGCCCAGAGTCACACAGCTGGAAAATGGGCAAGACATGCCAGGCCTGACTTTAAAGTTCACCCAGCCTCTCCCAACAGAACATGATTCTTTTCCCCAAAGATGAAAAGTCTAACGAGGAGATGAGATAAGTACACAAGTGACAGTTGCAAAAGGCAAAATGTAAAAATTGCCACGACAGATGTAAAAAAATCATGGCGTTAATGGCATTTAAAAGAAGCAGTAAATGCTTTGAATCCAAAGTTTGGGGTTGGAGAATGTGCCATTGGAATTTTCTCTCACAAGCTGAATAGGGCTTGAAACACTGGTTTCAAGAAGAATACTGCAGGACATAACGAATTATGACATTCCCAGAATGCCAGCATGTCACTGACTTGATCAGACATTGGACCTTCGTGTGAAGATAGATCTGTGTTAACAACCAAAGCTGAAGACGATGTAGGTTAAATCAAATGACATATCCATTCATGCAGGCCCCAAACAGACAAATATTGGCTATTTATAGAGCTCAACTTAATATATTACTAAGTCGTATCTTTATACTTCTGAATTTTAGAAAAATATCCATATGTATTTTTTAATTTTCAAAACAAAAAATAAAGAAAGCAATACATACACATGGTAACAAATCAAGTAGTATCAAAAAGCTTAAGATAGAAACTATACCCTTCCATACTCCTTCCTGTCCTCAGTTCCACTCTCCTGGGTAGCCAATTCAAACCACTTTGATTTTTTGATTTTCTTCTTTGATTTCTTTCTCTGGATTTCTTTCTTTGATTTTTGGGATTACCTTTATAACTCTAATGAATATGCTTACACCTCCTGCTTCTGTTTTCCCACTTATAGATTCCTCACTACATAAAAGGAGGATTGAGCTCACACTATCTCTCACCTCCTCCCGATAATTGGGAACTGCATTATTTTTAGCTCTTCAACCAATCACCTATCCTATAATATCTCTACTCCAACCATACCCTAATACTACTCTTCTGTATATGACCAGCATTTGGTATCTCTACCTTCCCTCAACCCCAATCACATCATATTCTTTAACATTACCTCTACTATAATGTAGTCAAAATAGTTAATATTTACATTCTATTTACTATATGATATGATTAAGTGTCTTATGCTTCTAAAAACAGAAACACCATAAATAGGATTTCTATTACTATGACCAGCTTCTACGAGGCTTAGTGGGGTACCAGGACTTAATACCATATTCTACAAGGCTTACTGGGGTACCAGGACTACTATCTTTCCCATGCCTAATGTCATGCAGTGAGCTCCTGAGCCACTGGAAGGAGGGTGCTCCTAGCATTAAGTCCAAATGGTCTCTCTTTCCAAGCATCAAGATTGTTCTAGCATCTAATTCAAGTAGGTAGAATTTTCATGTACTTTGCTGTCAGTTAGTGAGCTTCTTAGTTTGAGGTCTAGGGTACTCTTTCAAGACTGGGACATGGTCTTCAGTTCTTTTCTTTGATAATTTGCTCCCTACCACTTTTCTCTGATCTCATTATTATCTGGAAATCTTAGCCATCAAATGTCTCTTCTCATGGATGGGTTATTTCCCTTGTCTTTTCTTCCCCAACATTCTCTCTCTCTGTTTTCTTTTTTTTATTCCAAGAAATTTCTGGACTACATTGTAGACCTGTGATTGAACCTTTTATTTCAGTCATCCTATTTTTAACTATTACGAGTTCCCTCTTGTTCTCTCATAATTCCTTGTTCATAGCTGCCTGTCTTTTTTTAAGTGTCTAAAATCTCAAGTCAGAGCAATCAGAGAACACTTTAAAAAATCTTTCAAATTCTCTTCTGCTTCTAGAAGTAACTGTTTTCTCAGTTTTTCTCTGGATCTTTTCTACTAGGGGCCTGTTTGTCCTCTGACGAATGGTAGATCTCGAGTCCTGCTTATGTTTAAGAGGTAGAAATCGGATGGTTAACATGAGTTATTTGTGTTCTCGTGTCAGTAATTCTGTTTCTAGATAGGGAGTCTCTCTGCATAGGAAGCCTGGTTAGGAGTTGGGTTGTTAGTAGAACACTTAGATAAACAGACTTGGCTTTAGAGTGAGTAGGTAGACAATGAGTCCTTAAGTTGAAGTAAAAACACACCAGGCTAAAAAGAAATATTTTTATGGGCTCCAATGCCCAGACTATTAGTCCTCATCATCTAGGGCAATCTGGAAACTTCTGCAGAAAAGTGTTTTAGCCATTTTTTTTTTTGCCTGAGAATAAATAGCAGGCTATCTGTTCCACCAAACAGTTTCCACCAAACAGGACAGCCTCCACTGCAGATCCCCTGTATAGCATATTCTGAGCTGGAGACTCCTCCACCATGTCTCACACAAAGACGTGGCAAACACACACCATCTCTCCTCCAGAAATCGGCCGAAAAACCCTATCCTTTAGGTCTTTCATTGACCCTTTACTTCACTGTTATGGGTAAGAGGCAAACAGACACGCTCACCAATCTGAACGGAAGGTCTTCAATACCTTTCTAGGGAAGTGCTGCTGAAAGTCTCCACAGTGGATGAAATGTTCTCTAAGAGCTCAGACAGGGTGCCTGAAGACCTTACATGGCCTATGCATGTTATAAATGAGGATATCGAGGCATAGTACATGTGTAAGACCCCAGCGCTGAGCTAGGACCCAGGACCCATTCACTTGCCCTCAAATCCAGTGTCGTTGGCATTATGCTCTGATTCTTTTTATTATAAACATTTATCAACCAGGAGTAGTATTCTATAGCTCAAATGTGTAAGAACAGGGGAGGGCACGGAAGACAAAGGCTGTATGAAGAGTCAGCGGAATATTACTATAGCCTGTCCCCAGAAGTCAAATCACCCTTTCTCTGCTGTCATCTGATTTATTTCTTTCGTCTTCTGCTTACTTAGGCTCCCCGGTTCCTTGAACTGCAAAACCTTGGGGGCGCCCTCATGTCAAGAAGCACTGGTGTTAAGAGTAGTTTATGAGCTGAGAGCAGATTTATAAAGTGGAGTCACGGTGCTTGGGTTCCTTTCCTTTGTCTTGCAATAAGGACTTGTTTTATGTTGCCTTCATCAGCGGGACGACTTCTTCTGCACTTTGGAGTCCATGCGACAAAATCAGTTTTTGGAGGACAGTGATAAAATGTGTTCAGCTAAGTCACATTTGCCTAATCATCCTGCTGCAGAAAAGAGATGCTTACGCCACCCATTGGACCTGGGGTACTGATGGAGATACTACAGAGGGTCCGAAAAATCCTGCTACAATTCCTAGGTTTTGTAATGACGTCCCTTATAGAAATTGCCTCCTCCTGGGAGAGCTTCAAGAATGCTGTTATGAAGGGAAATACTTATACTGGGTGATTAAAAATTCTGTCCTCTTCCATATGACCCAGCAATTCCCCTATTGGGAATATACCCAGAGGAACTCAAATCATTCTACAGAAAAGATACCTGCATATGTATGTTTGTTGCAGCTCTATTCACAATAGCAAAAACACGGAATCAACTGTGTTGCCCATGGATGCTGGACTGGATAAAAAAATGTGGTACATATACACAATGGAATATTATGCAGCCATAAAGAAGGACAAATATATGGACTTCGCAGCAACTTGGATGGATTTGGAGTCTATCATACTCAGTGGTTTATCACAGAAATAAGGAACAGAGTTCCATATGTTCTCACTTATAAATGGACCTTGAACAATTATAATGCTATAAGAAAGCGATTGGCAGTATTGGGAAACTATTAGGAGAGGTGGGGTGGGATTGGCAGTTGAGGGAAACTGCTAGGGGAGGGAGGGGCATACGTCATCAACAAGGGTACCTGCATGATCAATGTTTATATACCTAACCCTGAAATGCACCCCACAGCTTTATAATAAAAATTTTTTTAAAAAGAAAAGATAAGCCAAATACATGTGAAAAGGAAAAAAAAAATCCTGTCCTTATATGTTAATATGAGCCATTTACATCTGGGATTGGCAAGGTCTAAAGTATTAAAATGGCATCACATATTCTGAGTAGATTATATTGAAGAAACTCATTCAAGAATAAGCCAATTTTAAATTGTACTGAAGTTAATGCTGAAGTTGAGGATGTAACAGCTGGTGACACTTTGTCACTGTGGATACAGCTAAAGATTCCAGTGTTTCCAAGAGCACTTTCTTAGAAAGGTAGGAAAGAACTTTCGTTCAGATTGGTGAGATAGGCATGCCTGTTTGCCTCTAACCCATAACAGTGAACTGAAGGTGGGGGGGTGCAAGTCCTAAGAGATGGGATTTTTCTAGAGATTTCTGAAAGAGAGATGATGCATGGTTGCCATGTTGGTGCATGAGACATAATGGAGGAATCTTCAGCTCAGAATATCTGAGGGGTGGGGTGAGGGTTATCTCTGATGGGGGTAGGACCGCCCAGTTTGGTGGAAGCTGAAATGGCTCCAGGTTTGGGACCAGGAAGGACAGCAGGTGCAACTGAGGGGAGACATGGGGAAGGGTTTATACTCAGAGGAGGAAAAACCGAGTTAGTGGTGTGCTGGACTTCCAGTCTGGCAGAGTATCAGCCTGCTATTTATTCTCAGGCTAAAAACAAAGAAAAGAAAAACAGAAGGAAAAAAAAAGGTTATAGCTCACCCAGCCTGGGACCTGAGTGAACAAGCCTCTTGGGAGGGCCTAACTTCTCGGGGAGGTTGAACTCTCTGCAGAGACAGTGAGGACCTAACACTGGATTTGAGTTGCTTCTGTGATTCAGGCTTCCCACCTAAGAATACTTCAGTCAACCGACAGTGCTTGTAAGAGACAAGACAATGTCCTTTCTATCTTTTCTCTCTACTTTACAGACGTGCACATGATGCTAATGAAATGGACAGGAGCGAGATCCCTGCAAGCCCAGGTGAAACCACCCTTGCCACACAAGAACCAGTGAGGGTAAAAGAGGAGAAGCGAAAATCTGGCAGGAAGTGTTCTATAGGCAGGGTCGGGGTGGTCATGGAGGAAGCAGAGGGTGAAAATGACCACAATTTACAGCAAGGATTAAGAGGCAGAATGAACGCCTCAGTTCAATCACAGCCACCAACTAACTACACCACTTACAGCAATTCACTTAATGTATTTGTCTCCTTTGATTTCTTTTTTTTTTTCTGACTATAAAATGGGAATAAAAATATCTGACCCTTGCAACCTCATGGGGTGCTGGCAAGAGCAAAATGGTATTCTAAATAAAAAACACTCTGAACCATGAAATGTACAATAAATGTTATGTGGCACGACCACTGCTATTTAGCAATTTGGCACTCAAGATTACACAGTGCCTCACAGATAAGTTTTATTGGTTCAATCTGATGTTAAATATTACAGGCAAACTACAATAATAATAGGGTCTTCTGTTCTTGGAGCCCTTTAAGGATCATAAAGTACTCTCACATGCTAGTTTATTTGAGCATTAAAACAACTCTGTGAAAGAGGCTGTGACAATATCCTGAGGTCCATTTTACAGCCGAGGAAACAGAGGCTTAACAAGGTCAAGGGGGTCATTCAAGATTATGAAGCTTGCCAGTTAGTGCAGCTGGCCCCCAAGCTTGGCCTTTTGATTCCAAGTTCAATGTTCTTTACACAAGACCATATACAGGGCATTCTGGAGACTGGAACTCAAGAAAGTTTAAAAAAAATCATTGTGGAGATCAAGTTTGTAGACAAGACACTAAGATCAATGCAAGATGCTGATGCAAAAATAGTGCTAAGCGTTTGCCTAGTAGGGTGATAGGAACTCAAGGAAGAAGCTGATGTGAACAATAACTATTGGAAAGGCTCCACAGATACAATACAGCCTAGGCGGGGCTGTGGAAAATGTACTTATTTGACTAGGTGGAGGCAGAGAAAGGCTCTCAAAAGAGAGGAAGTGGCAAAAGCACCATGGCAGGGTGGTGGGACTAGAATTGCTCAATCAGGGCTCTGGCGAGAGATGGTAACATAAATGACTTGATGTTCATAGATGACAGGACCAGGCCATAGCTTGAAATTTGCATGAGGGGGTCTAGATTTGATTGTATAAGCAGATGGGAGCTATTGTACACTCCCAAACAAAGAGGTAGCATTACATAAGTAGCATATTGTCCAGCAGCAATACGCACGGTGTATTAAACGAAAGTGCCCGGAAACAAAGAGAGTGGCTAGGAGATTGCTGCATTTACAAAAGCATTGCGATGAAGTTCTAGATTACAGTGGTGGTGATGAGAGTAAGAGGGAAGCTATAAACCTAACAGCCAAGTTATCTGGTAATCAGAGCAAAATAATACTCCACTCAGCTGCCATGCTCCATATGACACTCGGAATCCCAAATAGCTTTCTCAATCACATTTCCCCTTAACTATGCTGCCAAATTAAGTGACCCAGAGTTGCTAAAGCAAAGCCTTCATTAAAACCTGCATAAATCTGTCATAAAGATCCCTCATTTCATCCCTTGCTCTTCTATCCGAGAAGACTTCTCAGAAGTGAAAAGATTTACGCAGACCCACAAACACCATTCGGACCCCCTTCAGAACTCCCCAATGCAGATCACCGTGGACTCACAGTGCGTGAATCCCTGCATCTAACAACCGAAGATGTTGTCAGGTGTCACCTCTCACTGGACCCACATCAGCTCGAAGACATGCGGGTGAAGACAGGATGCAGAAGCAGATGTCAAGAAGCCCCAACTGTGGTATGAAGGATAGGAAGACGTGACTGGGTATGACAGCCATGATGGACAGCCCGGATCCTAACACCAGATTGTTTGGTCTTGCTGGAGTCTTAGAGCCTGGTGCTGCCTTTCCAGCACCTGTTTTCCGAAGCCCTGCCCCAAAGCAAAAAGGTTAATGAGTGAAAACGCTCCTCTCCCATGGCTTGGCAGATGGGTTCGTATGATCACATTGGAGCATAGTTAGAGTTCCCATTTTCATAAGTGGATTTTAATAAAGATTCACTTCCCCTTTAAATTTCAACAGCTGCTCTGAGCTTCCCATTCTCTCCCATCTTCGGTATGTGGGCATAACACACACACACACCCAGACGCCTCGCACACTGCACTGACAGCTGCTTGCCAGTCAATGAAGTCACATTACTCTGTGATGAGATGTGTGGAACAAGCCACCTCCCAGGAGGTGGGCAGAGGCATACAGGACGCAGTCGGTGCACATGGGGTTTTTTTCTCTCCTGCGCCTGACTTTTTGTTGGCTCATTGAGCAGAGGAGGGAACAGACATCATTGGGTGCAGAACTGTGTTTAGGAAAAGCCCTTTCTTTTTATTGTCATTATATGTGATAGTAACTGCATGAGATTGTCACCCTCAGATTTACACTGGTCTGGTAAAGCAGGCTACCTGCTCGTGCAGAAATCCAATTGAATTGACCTCTTTTTCCTATGGAAATGTCAACAGCAATTATTCAAGCCGTACTCCCTAGGCAAGTACGCCTGAGTTAGAGCCCCCGAGAGCTGCAAGGGCTGTGGGAAGCCCAGTTGCTGTCATGATATCTTCAGCACCTCAAACATCTCCCTTAGAGCTGATTACAATGATGTCCTGTGCCAGGCAGCTGTCATGGCAGCCAAGGAGCTGCCTGCCCCGGTGCCGCAACCACTGCACATGTGGTTATGGGCAGAGTGATCTCCAGCCCAGACTCCAGGAACCCAGAAATGAAGACCAAAACCAAGGACCTGAGAGCTTACTTATATTATTTCATGGAAATTCAACACCCAATGAAAAAAATAACCTTTGAAAGAGGAATGTTAGCCGGGCTCGGTGGCTCAGCCTGCAATCCCGCGCCTTCGGGAGGCTGAGGTGAGTGGATTGCCTGAGCCCGCGGGTTCGAGACCCGCCTGGGCGGCGAGACCTCATCTCTACAATAAATCAAAAAAATCAGCCGGGCGTGGTAGCGCATGACTGTAATTCCGGCTACTTGGAAGGCTGAGGCGGAAGGATCGCCGGAGCCCAGCAGGTTGAGGCTGCGGTAGCCAGGAGCGGCCACGGCACTCCAGTCTGGGCGACAGAGTGAGACTCCAACTCAAAAAACAAAAAAGAAAGAAAGAAAGAAAGAAAGAAAGAGGAATGTTTATGTGGGGTTAAATGCATTTTACACAATGCCTGATGGTGTACAAAACATGGTTTGTCTCACCTGACATCATTGGACTACCCACAAGGACTTCTATGTCCCCAAAGTTAAATATTTATTCAAAACCAATTAAAGTCAAACAGCAACCTTGACCATTCTTATTATTTAATAAGAAATTTTCAGCAAGACTGGGTGCAGTGGCTCATGCTTATCATCCCAATACTTTGGGAGACCAAGGAAAGGAGATTGCTTGAGACCAGGAATTTGAGACCAGCCTGGGCAACACAGCAGGATCTCATCTCTACCAAAAACCAAAAAAAATTTTTTTTAATTAGCCACCTGCAGTGGCACATGCCTGTAGCCCTAGCTACTTGGGAGGCTAGGGCAAGAGGATCACTTGAGTCCAGGAGTTCAAGGTTATAGTGAGCTATGATCATGCTACAGCAGTACATCCTGAGCAACAGAGCAAGACCCCGTCTCTTTCAAAAAAAAGAAAGAGAGAGAGAAAGGGGGTGAAGAAAGAGAGAAAATGGTGGGGGGAGAGGGAGGGAGGGAGGGAGGAAGGAAGGAAGGAAGGAAGGAAGGAAGGAAGGAAGGAAGGAAGGAAGGAAGGAGGAAGTACAGTGGGAGGAAAGCTATGGGACACTGAGAAAGTAGGAGACTGTGGAAGGCTAATTAACAGGACCAGGAGAAGGGAGTGTGACAGACTCTTACATACAAGTGAGCTGGCAGCCCTAACTAATTAGCAACAATTAATTTTATGGTAGGAACAAGAACACGTGTATTATGTTCTATAAAAGCTTAATAGATGTCACCATAAATCACTCCCATCTCTCCCTGAGATTCAACTTGCAAGCAGGCTGTCTTGAAATCAGGAATTAACAATATAGACCAGCTAAGCCTTGGATCTTAACATGCAAAGGAAAATATTTTTTTCCTCTCTGCTATTTGGCATTCAACTAATCTCAGCTGTCATAACCAAAGTCAGCAGCAGTAGGCTCAGCTGCACCCAGGCCCCAAACTAGTTCTCATTAAGGAAGATAAGAAATGAGCAGCCTCGGGCTTATTCCTAATGGGATCTGGGGTCCACTGTGCTGCTCTAGATCCGATGTCCTGTGTGCCCGAAATGAGCTCCCTGCCTGAGCTGGAAAACAGATTTCCTCTCATATGCCTCCTCCTATTGATTGGTAGTGCCTACGTGGAACTTATGTTCAGAGGATAGGGGACTTTGCGGGAAAAAGTGCCATGACCAACTAGTAATGTCTGCTGGCACTAAGATGAGGAGCACTGCTATCTTTGATCACCCTGACTATCCCTCTCTGTTGATCAATGCTTTTCTTCTGTTTCTCAAACAATATCTTAGCTCTCTTCTGAGTTAAGAACCCACCGTGAAACCTAGCCAAATCCTTCTAAGTCCCTTCTTTAAATAGTTATATTTTATTTCTCGTTATCTCAGGCCCTTGGTGGGATGTTGCTCTTGGAAGGACAGAGTCACTGTAACTAGGACTCTCTTGCTTGCTAAACCACCCCTGCTGCTACAATCGACCAAAACCAGAGCTCCTTGAAAAAGAGGCAGACTCAACTTACACTTTGGAGCACTGCGCATTGCTGGCTTTGGACTAATGAGATTCCAAATACTAGACTTTAGCCAAGTGAGTTCTCCCAGTTAGGAAACGACCACACCTAAAGTTCCTTTCCTTAAATCTAAGTCGTTGTGTCCATCTCATCTCTCCAAATCCAGTCTTTCATAATCATCTCTTTCATATTGAACAGAGCACGTCTCCAGTGATTTGGGGCAAACACAATTTCAATAAAGAAAATACATATAAACCAAGTGTTCTTCTACATTTGTGTAGTTTTGTTAATCTTCCAGAAATCTCATCATCTTGGGATGTATGCTGGTAAATTAAAATGTAAGAGATGTAACTTCTGCTTCTGGGAAGATGGAGTTAATGTATAACTTTTCCCAATTTTTCCCAATAAGTACAACTAAAGCCCTTGGGAAACTGTTTTAGTCCCTGTGTATTACTATGAAAGAATATTTGAGGCTGGTTAATTTGCAAAGATAAGAAATATATTTTACTCATGGTTCTGCAGGTTGCACAAGAAGCATGATGCCAATATCAGCTTCTGGTGAGGTCCTCAGGGTGCTTCTGCTCATGACAGAAGGCAAGGAGAGTTGGCATGTGCAAAGATTACATGGTGAGAGAATGGCAGCAAGAGAGAGAGGAGTGAAGGAGGTACCAGGCTCTTTTTAACAACCAGTTTTCTTGGGAACTAAGAGTGAGAACTCACTCACTCCTGGAGAACAGATACTAAGTCATTCATATGAGGGATCCACCCCCACAACCAAAACACCTCCCACCAGGCCCCACCTCCAACAATGGGGATCCAGTTTTAACAGGGGACTTGATGGGGCCAAACAAACCATATCCAAACAATAGCAGCAGCATGTGTTAAGCAAACATAAGAAGACTCCGAAAAGTGGAGAGAAGAAGACAGACTGGCTTGAGACCGTGGAATAGCATAGTGGTGAGTTCTTTTTAATTTTCTTTTTGCTTCAAATATCCCCAGTTTGAAGTTGAAGAAGTCAGTAATTTGAAAATGCCAATGGGCACAGAAAAAAAAAATCCACAGAACAATCCTGATATCTTCATCCAAAGCAGCAGAAAAGGGGCAGCCTAGCAAGACAGAAAACTTGTAGACAATAATTACTGTACTCCAGCCAATCACCTTAGGGAAATGTGGACCCACTGTCCCCCCAACATCAAATGCTGAGTCTAGAGGGCCTAGACTTCTATCCTCATCAGGCTGCAAGAAAACATCCAACTAGGGGCCCAGGTGGTATCAGAGAAGGCCAAGTTAGGGAGCCAAGGCTTTTATAGTCACCAGGCAATAACAAATATCCCCTCACTCTTACAGTGTTCACAAAGACCCTAGGGGAAACCTCTACTATTTCTTACCCTGTGGGAACAAGGTATCTCTATTCTTTCCTCCTGGGGTGGTGTCAGAAGAGGCCTAGTGGAGAGTCATGACTTTTACCACCATTTGGCACTTCCTACTCTACCCCAATCACACACTATGGTGTTAGTGGAAGCCATGCAAGGAGAAATAATGAGGCATTCCCACCCCTTCCAATCAAGGAGTTATCAGTGGGGGCCTTGGGAAGACCTAGAACACCCACTCTTGTCCAACAGTCATGAGGAGACCACTCACTCCAGTGTCAACAGAGATAGAGAACATGAACCCTGTCTCACCTGGCAGGATCAAAGTGATGTTCCTTTTTCCCTTTTGAGGTGGTGTCAGAGTAGACCAAGTGGAAAGCTGAGATTTTCAACCTCACCAGGCAGAAGCATCCTCTCTACCCTTCACCCACTAGATCAATGAAAACAATACAGGAACTGGACTCCCACCCAACAGAAACAAGGAGACTGCCCTCTCAAATGTCAGCAGAGGTTGAGCGCAAAACCTGAACTTCTATCTTCACCTGGCAGTAACGAGTCAGAGTTCCCATTTTTCCTGCTAGGGTCTGTCAGAGGAAGCCAGCTAAAAAAGAAGGCTTAAATAAGGTCTGGAATCTCATAACAGAATGCCCCAAATGCCCAGATTTCAATAAAAAATCAGTTACCATACCAAGAAGCAGAAAGATCTCAAACTAAATTACAACAACAATCTGTAGATGCCAACACCAGAATGTTAACAGTGTCAAATTATATGACAAAGATTTTAAAGCAGTCATGATAAAAATGCTTCAGTGAACAATTACAAATGCACTTGAAACTGATTTAAAAAATAGTTAATCTCAGTAAAGAAATCAAAGATAAAAAGAGAACCAAATAGAAATTTTAAAATTAAAAATTGTTCTAGAAACCCAGAGGAAGGCAGAAAGAAAAAAATAGTTTAAGAAAAAAAATAAAACAAACAAAATAAAGAATAAAACAGTCAACATGTTCTAACATATCAATAATTGCATTAAACAGAATGATCTAAATATATCAATTAAAAGATAGAAACTGATAAGTGGATTAAGAAACATGACCCAACTATATGCTATTTGCAAGAAACTCACTTCAAATATGATAATGTAAGTTGAAAAATAGAAAGATGGGAGAATATATAACATAGAAACATTAATCAAAAGCAAGCAGAAGTGGCCATATTACTATAAGATAAAGTAAGCTTCAGAGCAAAGACAATTACCTAACACAGAGGGGGAGATTAAATAACTTTAAGAGGGTCAATCCACCAAAAGGATATAACAAACCTAAATTGAATACATCAACAAGAGAGCTGAAAAATATGTAAAACAAAACAAAACAAAAAACTGATATAACCCCCCCAAAAGTGAAAGAAACAGACAAATCGCCAGTTATAATTAGAAACTTCAACACCTACCTTTCAGTAATTGATAAAACTACTATACAGAAAAATCAGCAAGAGTATAGAAGAAAGGAAAAACACCATTAACCAACAGGATCTAACCGACATTTATAGGACACTTTCCTCAACAATAGTAGAATATACATTTTTTTCTGAGTGCTTACAAAACATATAGTAAGACAGACCACTTCCTGGGCCATAAAAAAAAAGAAAGAAAACTAATTTAAATGAATTGAAATAATGTAGAGTGTGTACTTTAATCACAATGAAATCAAAATCAAAATCATAAGAGAATGACAACAAGAAAGCCTTTAAACATTTTAAAAACAACACATTTTAAAATAATACATGAATCAAAGAGGAAGACTCAAGGAAAATAAGAAAATAATTTTATTGAACTGAATGAAAATGAAAACATAATATATTAAAATTTGTGGGACACAGATACAGCAATGCTGAGAGCAAAATTTGTAGCACTAAACACATTAGGAAGAGGAAAAAACCTCACGTCCATAATCTAGGTCCCTACCACAAGAAATTAGAAGAACAAAATAAATCCCAAACAAGCAGAGGAATGATACTTTTTTAAAAATTAAGACCAGAAATCAATGAAAATGAAAGCATAAACAATAGCAGAAAAAACATGAAACCCAAAACTTGGTTCTTTGAGATAAAAAGCAAAATTGCCAAGATTCTCGCAAGACTAACAAAGAAAATAAGAGAAAAGAGACAAATTACCAATATGAAGAATAAAATACTACAGATCTCGTAGACATGGAAAGGATAATATAGGAATATTACAAACAAATCTGCATATAAATTTGACAACTTGAACAAAATGGGTCAATACTTTGAAAAGCACAAACTACCAAATATGAAATACTTAATATGAAATAGATAATTTGAATGGTCCTATAATCTTTCAAATATTGAATTTGCAATTAATAATGCCCAAGATCATATCCAATTCCAGATGGTTTTGCTGGAGAATTCTACCAAACATTTCAAGATCTAATGCCAATTCCATGCACTCTCTTCCAGAAACTAGAAGAGGAGGGAGTAGTCACAAATTCATTTATAAAACTAGTATTACCTTGATATTAAGTCAAATGAAGACAGCACAAAACAAATAGCACAAGCAAAATCCTCATAATTATAGATGCAAAAATCCTTAACAAAACATTAGCACATATAATTCAACAATATGTCAAAAGAATAATACATCGTGACCAAGTGGGGTTTATTCCAGGGATACAAAATTGGTTCAGTATTCAAACATGTGCGCTTTGTATACTAAAAACTACAATGCTGATTGAAGGAACCAAAAGCAATCTAAATAAATAAGAAACATACTATGTTCATGGAGTGGACAACTCAACAGAGTAAATATGCCAAATCTCCCCAAACTATTATATAGGTTCAACACAATTCCTGTCAAAATCCCAGTGAGATTTTTTGTGTAGATATTGACAATATTATTCTAAAATGTATATAGAAATCAAAACATATATAGGATAGCAAAAGAATTTTTTTTGAACTAGAAGAATAAAATGGGAAGAATTAGTCTACCTGATTTCAAAACTGATATTGCTACATCATTAAGACTATGTGCTATTGGTGGAGGAACAGATATCTACACCAAAAGAACAGAATAGGGAACCCAAATAGACTCACATAGATATGCCTAGCTGATTTTTGACAAGTGTGCAAAAACAATTCAATGGAGGAAAAGATAGCTGTAGTGGGTTGAATAGAGGCTCCCAAGAGATGTGACTGCTGTATTTGGAATAAGGGTCTTCACAGATATAATTGAGGGAAAAATATCCAAAATGAGATCACCCTGGATAGAGTTTGCCTTAAACCCAATGATGAATGTCCTTATAAGAGACGGAGAAGGAGAGGACAAAAAACATCAAAGATTGCCAGCAGCCGCCAGAAGCTAGAAGAGGCAAAGAAGGGTTCTCCCCTAGACCCTTTTGAGAGAACACGGTCCTAATAACATTGGTTTCAGACTTATGACTTCCAGAGTTGTGAAAGGTACATTTCTGTTGTATTAAGCCACCAAGTTTGTGACAATTTATTGTAGTATCCCATGACACTAATACAATAGCCTTTCAACAAATGGTGCTTGAGCAGTTGGACATCCATAGGCAAAAACTAAATCTCCTAAGTCTCAGCAGTATACAAAAATTAACTAAAAGATGAATCATGACCTTACATGTAAAACATAAAACTATAGAACTCTTTAGAAAATCTTAAACATAGAGACAATTTTTAGGATCTAAGACTAAGCACAGCATCCCTAGACTTGAACAACAAAAGAACAATAACAAAAAATTAACCAATCGGTTCATCAAAATAAAAATCATTGTATCTCCAAAGATCCTGTTAAGGCATTGAAAGACAAGCTGTACACTAGGAGAAAATATTTGCAAGCCCATATATGACAAAGAACTAGTACCCAGAATACACAAAAACACTCTCAAAACTGAATTGTTAAAAACAACAAGCAATCCAATTAAAAGATGGACAAAAGGCATGAAGAGACATTTCACTGAAAAGTATATACAGATGGCATGACAACTAAATACTTGAAAAGATGTTCAACATAATTAAAGAAAATGCAAAGTGAAAGCACATCAAGATTTCATTATATACCTATCAGAATGGCTAAAATAAAAAAACATTGACAACACCAAATGCCAGTGAGGACGTGGAGAAACTGAATCACTCATACATTGTTGGTGGGGAGGTTAAAGGGTATAGCCATTCTGGAAAATGTCTTGGCAGTGTCTTAAAAAAAGCAAAACAGCAACAACGAAATATACAACTACCAATACTACCTATCAGTTGCATCTCCTGGTCACTTATCCCAGAGAGATGGAAACTTATATTCCCACAATGTACACAAATGTTTATAACACCTTTATCCATAATAGACAAAAACTAAAAACAACCCAGATGCTCTTCAATAGGTGAATGGTGAAACACACTGTGATACGTTTATACCATGGAATACAGCAATTTATAGAAACAAACCATAAATACACACAACAATATGGATGGATTTCCAGAGAATAACACAGAGCGAAAATTTTTAAAATGTAAAAGGTTATATCCTATATGACTCCATATAATGTTCTTGAAATGACAAATAGACAACAGATTAGTGGTTGCCAGGGGGTTATGGATGGGGAAAGAAGTGGTTGTGTCTATAAAAGGGAAATTTGAGGGTCCTTGTGGAGATGAAAATGTTCTGTATTTTGACTATTTCAAAGTCAGCATCCTAGTCATGATATTGTACCATTTTAAATAAGATATTACCATTGGTGGGAACTGGGCAAAGGGCACATGTGATCTCTCTGCATTATTTCCCATCACAGCATGTAAATCTACAATTATTTCAATGCAAACGTTTAATTTAGAAATGTAAGATGTGTGCCTTGTGCCATTGGATAAGTTTTTAACATGGACAAAGGACATTACTTGCTTGTAGAAAACAGTTTGCCACTGAAAGCTACAATTCATTATTAACAATTTTGGATTTGGTCCCACCTACATCATAAATGAGCTCCTTGAGGGCCTGGCTTATGTATTATTTATCCATAAATCCCCCACCGTGCCTAGCAAGCACCCTGCTATGTAATAAGTGCTCAATAAATGTTTGTTGACTTAATGTTTTTATCAGCAATGCACTGAGTTTGTGTATTGTACACTGTTAAAACATTGCTTGCTGCAAATGGAGAAGACATTAAAGAAATGTGTCATCAAGTAAATTAATGCTATCCTTTAAAAAGTAATTAGATCTCTTTGTTTTGTTTTTAACTAGTATTCTGTTTATTCTTTTTTCTTTCTTTGGTATGATCACAAAAGTAACGGATATTCACTGTAGAAAAGTTTTCAAGTCTAGAAAGGCATAAGGGACGTTTATTTTTGCTATTTTAATGATTAGAGGAGTCACTTGTATTCCGACATGGTACACTTCCAAAGAGCTTGATCTCAGTTTTCTTGTTCGTTGAGTCAGTCCTGCCTCAGCTGCATGTTGAGAACTTGCCAGGGGCAGCTATACAGGCCCAGAGGTGAGTGTTGCTTCTCACATTCTCCTCTAAGTGAAATGGACCCATTTCTTTGAAGGGTCCAGCCAGCGAGAGTTTGTTTCTCTTTTCTGGTAGCCAGTAGTAGAATAACTTTGGCTTTCTGTGCTCTGACATCTTAAAAAGACATTTGCTCCTTGGTAAACACTGCCAAGTCTTTCCCTAGCAATAAAGGTTTCTAGAGGACATCTCTAGGGAACATCTCCTAGGCTGGCACCACAACCAAGGGAAAAGGCAAGAAACAGCTTAAGGGTATCAACGACCTTTATGTAAGAAGTTGGGAGCTCAGAAACTATAAACTTGGTGAAGGCATTTGAATATATTCCCATGCATTCTGAAACAGAACCCAGCAAAAAGCAACATAGGATAAGACTCTGGAGTTCAAAACCACCTTATATTTATATTAAATCGGTATTCTTAGAAAAATAGGAAAAGGAAAGCAAACATTATTCTTTTTTTAAAAAGCTATTCCTCCAAAAACAACCAGGCAAAATCTGTTATTTTATCAAAAGAAATGTATTATTTTCATTCGCTGGTATTTGTTGCTAGTGTAAAATAAATTTTACTCACCAAGCTGAATAGAATTCAGCAAAGATTTTGGGATTTTTGGAGACAGGTACAAAAATATGTGTGCTATTTTTGGTTCTGCATTTTGAAAGAGAAGTGAACTAACCCAGAGAGCATGTTTCTCTTTGTTTATTATTGCTGCTGATGATAACAGGGAACCAAAGATCCTAGACTTTTACCAACATGCCAAGTAGGATTGCAAATGCAACATATTTTTCAGTTCATTTTCAGAAAATGTTCTGTTGCTGGGGAAATGGCTATGCAACTTATCCAAATAAAGCACATTCCTCCCAGGTGAGGATCCTCTCACTGGGGTCACCACATTTCCCAGCCTTTCATATATAATGACCTAGTAGAAACCAGGATTTGACCCAGTCCTGCCAGCTATGGACTGGGCTCATTACAAAGTTGCAGGTATCAACTTTACTTTTATCATCACTTAATATAAGTAGCAGTGATGCTAAACACATTTTTTTGTGGTTCATGTCAATCCTACAAATATTGATTCCATATTTACTTTATAACTGCCACAAATACCTTAACCTTGTTGTACTTATACAAATGTTTTGAATTTCTCCCCAACTATACGGGATTTTTTTAAGTTACAAAATTGGTTAAAGTTTTGTTGTTGTTGTTTTTAAAGGAACATCCCTTTAAAAATTACTTTGGGAAATTGTCTTGCTAAGCTATGGCATGGCCATGTGCTCTCTCTCTCTTCTCTCTCTCTAATTTACTTTCTAAATAAACTATGTTTTCTAATCTAAAAAATAAAATAAATTACTTTGACAAAAGAAGAATGGTAAAAAAAATCATCCAGGGAGGACCGGGTGGGAGAAGGTTGTATATTGATAAGCACAAAGGAATAAAAAGAAAAATGCAGTCCATCCACAGGTATGGCAGGCAGCAGCCCACGCAGAGTGCTGAGAGCAAGACCAGAAGGCATTTCCAGCCAAAAAGTTACCTAAGTGCCTTGGCAGCCCTGCCAGTCCCAGAATTATTTTCAGTCTAAGTGAGTTACCTGGAAGTTCTATGACTGGACTGGGCTCATTATCATCCACTAAACCTAAGGCTCAAAGACAGAGAGACAGAGGATAGGTCAGTTTTCAAGGAAAATACACTAAGTCTGGTCAGGGTCAGCCCCGTAGAGGTTGGGCAGAAGAGAGAAGAACCAGGCAATGTAAAGAACCAAGTCAAGTCTCTTCCAACACCCTCTATCACTGTAAAATTTATTGCATGGGTGTCTCACCACCAGACTGCCCACCTAGGACTCCTCATCCCTTAGCAGACAGTCTCCAGGGTCATTATGAGCTTCACCGCACAAATCCACTTTTTCTCTTAGCCGCCATCTTCTTTGACCTCTCTGAGTCATTAGACCCCATCTCCTACTCTTCAGAGTTACTCTTGCCTTGTCCCTTTGGTAACACTAGTTCTCTTGTTTCTTCATCTTTTTTCTGGTCTTCTTGCTGCTCCTGAATTCTAGGCCTCTCAAGCCTGGAATTCCAACTTGGGTGTTCTCTGTTTCTCTGCACATATTCTCTCATGCTACAACTACGTATGTTCTCAAGCCACAAATCTCCCTTGTATGCAGTTCTCTCTCCATCAACATCTCTAGCTCCACAGTTCTCCTGAGCTCGCTTCTCATGTCCAGCTTCCTTTAGGACATTTTGCCCTGGTTGTCTCTTCTGCTTCTTGAATGCCAAGCACCGGAAATCAAATTCATCTTTGGCCCCCCTAGCCTCATCTTCCACTCGTGTACCTCACCTCTTCTCTCACTATTCACTCATGTGCCCAGATTTACACAGAAGCAATTCTGATTTCTCCCTTGTCCTCACAATATACATCCAATTAGTGGCCAAATGTCATTGACTTCACATCGTTGTTTTCCTCGTGTCTGTTTTCATTCATTCCATTCGCTGTCATCACCCTGATCAGACCCTTCCGCCTTTCTTTTTCTTTTTCATTTTTTATTATTTTTTTTAGTTAGAATCTGACTCTGTCGCCCAGGCTGTCGTGGCACGCTTACGGCCTCTGCAGCCTTGACCTGGTGGGGTCAGGCAATCCTTCTGCCTCTCCAAGTAGCTGGAGCTACAGGCATGCGACACCATGCCTGGCTAATTTTTTTTTTCTTTTCGATTTATTATAGAGACGAGCTATTGTCATGGTGTCCAGGCTGGTCTCGAATCCCTGGGCTCAAGCAATCCTCTCACCTCTGCCTCCCAAAGTGCTGGGATTACAAGCATGAACTACCACGCCCAGTCCCTTCCTCCTTTCTAATCTATATTAGTTTAACAGCTTCCACTGTAGAACCTACCTATCTGACACTCCCAGATTAATTATGCTAACACACTACACAGATGATATCATTCCCTGATTTTGAGTACAATCCAAATTAAGAAGTAGCTTTTACATTGCAAACTAGTACACATTAACCACTACACACCAAAAATGCCATAAAGCTTGTATGGGGGGACTCTCCCAAAAACCAGAATTATCTTTTGGAGGGGAAGTCCTTTGCAGTACACTCGGAATGTATTCCTCTTGACCAAACAGTCAACCAATGTTTTTATCTGGAAGTTTTGAAAAGGTTGTATCATGATTTGTGGAAGAAACATTCCCAGTTGTGGCAAACAGGTGACTATTTCTTCCATGACAACACACCTGCCCACACAACACTGAGCACTCAGCAATTTTTGACCAAAAAGCTATGACCCCCATGTTCCACTCTCCCTATTTACCCTATCTCACCCCAAACTACTTTTTTTGTTTCCTTGGGTGAAAAAAGTCCTCAAAGTTTTGCAGATGTGAAAGAGGTGGGACGAAAAACAGCAGAAGCACTAAAAGGCATCAGCATTGGTGATTTTTAAAACGGTTTTGAGCAGTGGAAAAAGCATCTTGATGGGTGTATTGCATCAAAGGGAGAGTACTTTGAGGGTGACTGAAATTTAAACATGCAAGAATAAATACAAAATTTTTTATAAATAAATTCTGGGTTTTTTGGGGGGGTCCCCCCTGTATACTCTGCATATGGTGGTGCACTTTTTTAGATTCAACTTAATTCAATTTTATTTTATTTTAATTTTTTCGGAAAAAAATTTATTTTATTTTATTTTTATTTTTTGCCCACTTTTGACCCGCTAATAAGCTTTAAAATTACTGGTTTGTAAGACATTTTAATAGAAATGTGTTTTCCTTTCTCATCTCCTGGGACTGTCTTTCCCTCTATCCTTCAGGTGAAGCAGAAAATTTCATCCTTCTTTAATTATGCCGAGTGCTTTTAAAACCCTGCTTCTGTGTCCACATCATTTCCTTGTACTTGCGGTTTTTATCAGTCTCAAAGACACACACACACACACACACACACACACACACACACACACACACTCACACACACACCCTCTCTGATACCCCGCCATGGAAAAGATTTAGGGTCACAGTTCACCTTGAGGACTCTTTCCTCTTCTCCACATCTTCACCACCTTCTTTCTTCCCCTTCAGAGAGAACTTTTGACACAATATCCTTCTCCCTCTCCTACTCATGTTTTCCGGAATAAAGATAACTCCACTCTAGCAAATTCCTTCCTACGAGCCTGTGCACTACTGCATGCCCCCTGTGTCCCATGTCCCATCTCATGCTTACATTGTTATGTCAGCAGCATTTTACTACCTTTCTTTTCTCTTTTTGTCAGAGGAAAAAAATAAATCTCAGATGCTCTTAAAGGGATAACAAACAGAAGACAAGGAAAATATTAGTATAAAAAAGAAAAACCAGAGATTTATAAAGTAAATTGAAGACAGTTTCTACTTTATGAAAATACTTGCATTATCACTGCATTATTTCCCACTGTTTCATTGCAAAGACAGAGATTCACCTTTGAGTAACACAGATTAATGTGAGCTAGCTTCACACTCTAACCGTTTATAAGACTGTTCTTATAAGGGTAATGCAGGTTTCAAAAACTGACTATATAGTCAACAAGCATATGTGATATGAGATAAATACCTCCTATATACCTCACATAATGTCTTGTTATTTGAAGTGATATCACCAAATTTTTTTATCTCCTATATCAGAGGAGAAACAGAGCTTGAGGGAACATTCACAGAAAATTCAGATGCCCTTTTTCAATTTTCTCAACTACAGTTGTTCTATAAAGATAAAATATTATGTTGGCAGATGATGGTAGAAACATCTATCTGTAGGGAAGGTAGGAAGAGGAGCTAAAGCAAAGAATGGGAAGAAACCATAAATTAAAAGCCACGCTTAAAGCATAAATGGTTGCCTTGCTGTGAACGTGCCTTATTAAAATTCAAAGGTATTTATAAAGATTAAAAATTAAGGTTGGCTTGAATTATACAGCTAGGCTAGTTCTCTGCAAATTCCATTAATAATTAAACCTTTTACAGCATTGTATGTGATTCCTAGAGGAATGCATTAAAGACATGGTGTGTCCTCTGCCCAAGGTTAGGCAAGAAGCCAATTTACTAATGAGGATTAGAATTCATGAATTCTTAGTTCAGAACACCATGTGCCTAGCGTACAGGGTAGGAAAAAACAATCTATAAAAACTTCGGATTAAAAAAGAGAGGCCAAAGAAGGTGTTAAGACGTAGGGACATTTCCTTATCTAAGCTGTTTTGTAGCACCCGTGACAATTTTTTTCTCGGTTCTTCTCTTTGATATTGTAGGTTCATTTGGAGGCACTAATTTTGAATAGTCTAACGCAGCTGCTCAGAAGAAGTCGATATATCTCTTTAGTAAAATGCCCAAGGCAGGGATTTCTACAGGTTCACTGATGAAGCATTTCCCTGTTTCAGTAAAAAGATCACTGCTCCCAGGCCAGGTGAATGGAGGGGTAGGGAGGGAGGGACAGACAGAGAGAGAGAGAAAAAAAAAAGAAAAAGAAAGAGAGAGAGAAGAAGAAAAGAAAGAAAGAAAGAAAGAAAGAAAGAAAGAAAGAAAGAAAGAAAGAAAGGAGGGGTAGGGAGGGACAGAGGGAGAGAGAGGAAGAAAAAGAGAGAAGAAAGAAAGAAAGAAAGAAAGAAAGAAAGAAAGAAAGAAAGGAGGGAGGGAAGGAAGAAAGAAAGGAGGGAAGGAAGGAGAAAAAAGGAAAGAAAAAGAGAAGAGACAAGAAAGAGCAAGTAGGGATCGTAAAAGAAAGAAGATTTTCCTATCTGGTCTCCTTTCCCAACAAAAAAACGTGATGAGTTGAAATTAAAGAGTCCAATTTAAGAAAGAGAGAATAGGATTTTAGATCTGAGATGATCATCACATGCAGACTGAGAAAGATGGAACATGATGAAATTGTGAGAAACAGTTAGCTGTAGAATATCTCCAAATGAGCAGCTCTAAGTTATTTCTTCACTCCATTCCCATGGCTTCTATTCTCAGGCACCTCCTGGTCCCATCAACCCTTCAAATCCAGAAGCTTTCCAGGAAAGCTTTACCCAGAAACTTGTTTCCATTCCGTTGGTCACAACGGTGTCGCACCTGCAGCTGTGAAGGTTAACAGCACCATCTTATAGACCTTTCTTCAGTGATGATAGTGTTCCATCTGTGTTGTATTATTTCATAGACAATTGAAACAAAGAACTTAAATTTTAACTTCATTGACTTTTAATTAATTTAAATATAAATAGTTACATGTTTATATTTTCAGCTAGGTAGTGTAGGAAAATTCCTTCATCTTTAAGTTACACAGTAACTGTAATAAGGTGGGTTGGGAATGAATGATTGCCAAGATAATTTGTTTGTAAACATGTAAAACCATGCAAGTGACTTGACAATTATTGCTGCATTCAGATCTCATGGAAGCTAAAGCAGGCTTTATTGCACCCATTTTACAGATGAAATAACTCAAGTTCATAGTAACAAATATGAGTTTTGAATAAGGGTTTTCTACCAGCAGAGTCCAGGCTATCTCTGCTCTCACAGAGAAAGCCTCAGAGATAGAGGAAGAAGAAGCTAGGATTTCTAGAAAAGGCACCCCAATTTGAGAGAGAGAGAGTGAACCGAAGGGACCTACCATTAGCCTTGTCTTTTTAGTACTAGTCCTGTGGATTAATTTGCCTGCTCCCTCTTCTTTTGATAACCTGGAGATTTATTTACATATTTATGTATTTGTTTATTTGCAAAGCCAATGGATACTCATTATTCACAAAAACTCAGATTTCTCAACTACCAAGAGCAGAGAACAATGAAGGCATTCCAAATCCAACCCTCAATGCCAAAACTTTCCACTTCTCCTTTCCTTCTCCTAAGCATTGTGAAATAAATATAGATGCACAAACTCACCCTTCTTCCCACATCCCTGCATCATGCATAGTGACCCTTGGAAGTGGCCAAAGAAGAACACACAATAATTTTTTTGAAGTTTCCTGCTTTCTCATTGGTAGAAACAAGGCAAGGATCCTTAAAGTCAAAAACATTGACAGTATAGATGGTACTCTTTACATTCAATGATTGCTAAAGTGATATACTAAAATAACATGCATCTATACTTCAGTGGAAGAGTGGACCTAATGGGTTTCTAGGCATTCTGACCAGCGGGGGTTATTTTTTTTGTCTAGACAAACATTGTGAAGAGCCAGGGAGGGAAGGGGCAGTCCTGACCCCAGACTGAACTGGGATTAGTTCTCTCCCAGAGCTACCATCATTGCTGTACTTTAGTAAGTATAATATTTTAGATAAAGTAGGTTATAAATAAAGAGACAGATGAAAATCAATACACCCTTCATAATAATTTAGAAGTTTCTTATATAATTATTATTTTTGTATAATTATTAAATATGATGCATCTGTGCTTATTTTGTAGGACCTAGAGCATTGTTTACATTTTAAAATTATAATAGACCTTCAGTAATTTGTATATGTCTCCTTATTTTGAAGGTTATATCTCTGAGTTAGGTGCTGGGAAAAAAATGAAAAACTTAATCGAATATGCACCTGTAATTATATATTTTCTTTTAGAAAATACCACTCTATTTAGAAAGTTCTACTTTGTGATTTTATTTCTAGGTCAAAGAGTGAGCTGCCCGTATGCAGTTCATTAGCACGACAGGTTCCCTACCTCCTGCTACCTACTCTCTTGTCTTTTGATCAATACGTTGCTTCCTGATACTTGGCAAAGTAAAAAATGTTTCTGTACTCAAATTGATAGATGTTTTGAGCTGTTGAGAACTTTTTAACTGAAGACTTGGGAGAAAGGACTTTTAAATGAATCAATAAAATGGGGCCTCTGTGTCTTAATTTTATCCAGGCTGGCCCTGTTATCTCAGAAGAGCTGAGAAGGTTTCCATTCCTACTCAGTGATTGGAGAAGGCAGAATTAATGATCCAATTGCTGAAAACAGTTGCAATTTATATTTAGACTCACAAGTGCAAGTATTTTTTCAGTACCGCTGTCCAGCCTTCCCTGTGCATGCCTCTGAAATGCAGCCTGCTTTTGTCCACTTTGGAATTGTCTTGGCTGGGACCACCCCTGATAGATATGAATGCTGTAAAAGGAGCAAGGAAGCCACAGATGTCAGTCCCTTAGTGCGCCCATACTAATCATAGGATTCTTCATGGGGTTTCTGGATTTAAGAATGAAAACTTAAAGAATATCCTCAACTGCATGAATACACACAGAAACGCACAAAATCCTTCACATATCCCGAACTTCAGAGAGGTTAGGAGAGAGGCGAAGGGTAGAAATAGAGTCACCTAGCAGAAACAGATAGATTGGTGTCTAGTCTCTTCTCTGCTGTTGACTAACTATGAGACCTTGGGCCAGTCACTGGCCCTTTGAATAGTTGTCTGATCTTTTCAATGAGGAGGTGGAATTAGATGACATCTAAGGTTTGAACCAGTACTGCTGTTCTGAATGTGATTATAGCTATAGGGAAGCAAGCACTTCTAACACTAACAATACTGGTCTCATTTTCAAGAGAATAAATATATTTGGTGTTGTGTTTCATGAGGAAGACGGAGCTATGACATATTCTTTTTTCTTGAAGTGCCCCCAGATTAAGCTGTTCAGGTAGCAATCAGTTGATTTAACAATACCTGTCAAGGTAGTATAAAGGAAGGAGGCCTTTATATCTTTGACAGGTATTGTTAAATCAACTCTCTTTGGATTTTCTAAATGGCTCTAAGGTTTAGGCAGAGCAAGAATCTTCATTTCAAAGACTAAGGAACTAAGAATTTGAGGAGTTGAGTGTCCACTGGCAGGGAAGTAGAATCCTGGTCTCTGGGTTCCTAGGGGAGTCTCTCTGGTACACTGTTTGGTTCACTTCCAGACATCGTCCCAATCTTCATTTTTGTCTCTGTTCCTGACTCTCTTTTCCCTTTCACTTAATGTCTCCCTTCTTCCTTCTCTTATCCCAATATGAGCAATCCCTATGTAAAAATACAGAGCAGTATGACATGCTATTTTCAAAACTCAGCCAGTTCAAATTCCTGACCCATAATCAAATATGTTACTCAATCTTGTCTTGGCCCTCACTGACATAGATGCAGGAATGAGAACACCAGACGGGGAAGTGGGGCATAGATGGTAGAAGAACAGGTGCCCTCCCTACTTTCCAGAGAGAGAGAGAAAATTATATTGATGAGTAGCATGACAGAACGGTTAAAAATTCTACTGAGATTGGAGGTAGAAATTTAAAACCCATCCCTATCATGCCTGGAGTTCTCTGTGCACTCCCTCAGATATTTTAGGTACAATCTACCTATGTTTTGTCATGAAATGTACATTCAGCTTTGGATGGGGAGTCATTCTAGAATTAGATAAGAGAAAGAAAGGTTTTCTATGTCATTATAATTTTCTGAAGCAAATTCTGGGTGTCTTTAATAAACACATATTTAATGTTCCCCTCTGTGGTAAAGTAAACACTCATGCTGACATCCTTCAGGAAAAGGAGCTGTCCATTAGGTTTGAGAATCATCAACCCCCTCTTCCACCAAATCTCAGTGCTCAAATTACTCAATAAAAGCATATTTGGGGAGTATGTATTTAGGACAACTTGAATTTATGTTCCTGGGTTACAATCCTCAAGCTTGACCCAAATAAACTCTCTACTTACATTTTTAAGAAAGCACATTTGCATTGTTCTGTTGCCTGAAGCCAAATATCTTAGTAAGATGTTTAGTAAAGCCAGCCTCTGTTCAGAATAAACTGAACACACACACACACACACACACACACACACACTCACACACACGACTCTTTCTTGAATACCTTTTAAGATAATGTGTAATTCTTCAAGTCTATGTAGGTCTATCATAAGAACAATATCTGCTTGTTCAAACAGAAAGATCTACTTCATCTATGTGCATTTCAGACAGCCACAGACAGACACAATATCACAGCATCGCTTGAAAAACACCACTAGCAACTAGTAAAATGGAGACATTCTTCTGAACACATGACGGCACCATGCGATGCCAGTTCTGAGAGAGAAGCAGAGACTTCCAGCAGCCTAGAAGTCAGACATTGCCAAACTGCTCTTGTGTGGTTATAGAGAATCTCATCAGCTGCAGGCGTTTCCCACTGAGGTAGCAGAGGTTGCAGCATTTTGTTAGAGATGAATCTGTCTTATAAAGATGGTTTTCAAAGCCAACTATTGATATCACAGAAAGATAAAAACGTAGCAGATAAGATCTTTCATCTTTGTCTTATCCTATGGATTCTTCTGCCTCCAGATTTTCTTGTGGGTCAAGGAAACACTGTGCAAAGTCAGTGGGTCTGGCCCTCTGCCCACTCTGGGCTAAGCCATGGTTGCCATGGCTACAAAGACAAGAAAAGTCTTTGGTTTCATAGAGCCCTTGCTCACAGGCCCTTTCAGTTGGCATTTCTTTCATCTTCTTCAGAACTCTGTGTGGCAGGTGCAAGATGGAATTCATGACTTCCTCGGCCAAAGTGAGTGACAATTGACACATGACCATCAAGCCCCGAAGAAGTGCTTGTGAGGGTATGGAGGAAGGGCTTGCTTCCACACACTACACTTCTGGGTCTTAAGCCATTGATCACACCTGGGCTCAGGCATCATTCTCGACCTTAGGTTATTTTTGTCCAGGGACAGAGCAAGGGGTACCAGCACTCAAGGGAATCTTGTGCCACAACAGGGAGTAATCATGGTAACCCGGTAACAGGCCTCAGAGCAGGGGTCAGAACCATCACGGCATAAACATCGCAGTCACCGCAACACCTGCAGCTAGGACTCCTGGGGGAAGTAGGGCATGGTGGTTAAGAACTTAGGCTAGAAGAGGTCCAGGCTAGCTCCTCCCTTTGCCAGCTGTCTAGCCACAAGATGCCATACCTCCTTCTTTGCCTTGGTTGCCTCATGCTGCATGGGGTAATGCCATGAATAATAAGAACACCTCTCTTAGAGCTGCACCTAGGACTTTAGGAAAGGTCAGAAGAACAGTTCTTGGAAGGAAACGCAGTCCACCTCCCCAGATTATGCCCATTCCGTCTGCTTCTACCTCTCTGCTACTGCTGTGGGATTCTTAAGAGCTGGCTTTCGTATTCACTGATCCATTAACTCTCACTTATCCTCATTCTTATCCTCATCTTCAACATGCCTCTTACCAGGAGCTCTTCCTAGAGAGAGCCAGAAGGAAATGCATTTTGCTAGCTGAGGTGTCCTGATTTGGGGGCTTTAAAAGATCTCACCATTAAAGTTTAATTCCTCCTTTTAAAGCCTATGTTAGGAGGTCATGTATGTATTAGTACAAGTCACAGGGGGAAAAAAGGTATTTTGTTAAAATTTTTATCATTTTAAATAAGCAGATCCTTCCAATGCATTTATACTCTGCCAATTTTATTTCAGAGATATCTAAAGTAGTGAGAAAGCCCAGAATTCTGTAGGACACTAAATCACTTTAGAGACACACCACTGAGGCCTAACATTGTGAAATTACTTCTTTCCTTCCAATTTGGGGGTTTCATAAGTTATTAGAACTGGATTACAGCCTGAGGGAGAAAAAAATGTGCTTCCAATTCTCCTCACTGTGTGCTCCATCCATCCACTTCCACCTGAGCACCTCTGTGCTGGGCAGTGTTTCAGGTACCTTGGACACAGCACTGGGCAGAGGAGCTCAACACCCCACCCTCACCACACATTTGTTCTCGCACTATGCCTGACACATGGAGAGCATTTAACAAATAATTATGCAATGAATGAGTACGTTCACTCTAAAGAAGAAATCATTCTACTATACTTAAAGTTGCTATATGATTTTTTCAAGCCGTGTAGCCATGTGCATAACCAAAGTTGATTTGTTCAAAAATCAGACACAAACCAACCTACTATGGTTCATTTATCAAAGAACCCTTCTAAACAGAATAACAACAAATGTGTATGAGAGAGAGAGAAGAAGGGAAGGGAAGGAAGGAGGGGAAGAGGAAGAGGCAGAGGCTTACTCAAATGAGGGTCAGTCTAAGATCTTAGGGACATTTACTTTGAGATCAACTTAGGCTTCCGCAAGAGAACAACAAAAATGCGTGGCTCAATACACCCTTTAAAAATGAGTTAAGGGTCTTGGAGCAGCATTTATTTGTCCTTTATGATTAGGTAATTCTTCCCCAAATCCCCTCCACTACAAACTTTCACTGCAGCAGTGGGGAGGAAGAAGGCAGCAAATCCCACAAAAGCCAGCCTCCTCTCAGCACTTTATTGATTTGCTCACACTTCCCAAAGAGCTGAGACATTTTATAATTGTGGCCATAATTGAATGCCATCAGGGGTTCAAGAGGACTTCCCTCTTTAACATTTAAAGAGACGATAAGCACTGATTTAAAAGCCATCAAACCTTACCAAGAAGCCAAGGCGGGCCCTGCCATTCGGGCTTCCATTTTCCTCACTGGGGCCATGGGACCCTGGCCACCGGCTCCAAAGAAACGCAGAGAACTTTCCCCGACCCTCCCCGAGGATCCCATTACCTGGCTGCCAGGAGGAAATGCAGGAGAAGGGGAGAACTGCTTGGGGAGAATCATTCCAGAGATAAGCAATTTTAAAAGACGGTCGTCACAGACTGCTGCTGTGAATCAGACAGGTCATGGATCAGGTGTGCCAGGGACCTACAAACCTACCCATTTCTAAAATCATACCCAGGTGACACCTGTAGATTCACAGAAAATGATAATCTCTATGCCCAAATAATTGTTTAGAAGTTAGGGCTACAGAAGCTCGAGGTTGCAATGAGCCGTGACGGGGCCACTGCCGCCCAGCCGGGGCAACAGAGTGAGATCCCGACTCAAAAAACGTAAATACATACGTACATGCATACATAGCTTCTAGGAACTTAAAACAAAAGTTAGGGCTGGAAAGTTGCAACGTGTGTCTTAATTTAAACCACATTTAAAAAAAAAATGTTTAAAAGAGAGTAGTCAGTCTACTAGCCTTTTGACCTTTTGCTTTTCTTATTGTCAACATCCTGCTGACTCCCTAGCCTACGCTTCCTTCTCTTTGTCCTGAATATGGTGAGTTGTGTAGGTTATTGTCTCAGGTTGCCTGATTATCTAAGGGTTATATTTTTTCCTATTATTGCTTGGATGAGCCCGAATCATAGACCAATATGTTTTCTTGCGATTTTATTCCAGCTGAGCCAAGTGGCATCCTGTCCAATTTCCCTCTGTCTACTAAGCTCTGCCTGGAGCTAATTAGAGGAAAAGGCTTATCAAACGTGTCCCCGGTCCTGTATGGTGTTTTGAAGCCATCACAGGCAATATTAGAGATGATGGATAGTTATCTGTTGTTTCGAGATACATGAGGCAATTTATTAATTTGATATCTGTCATTACTCATATTTAGATATATTTGTAAGTTAGGCTTCACAGTAAGATTTTTGCAGATGAACTATCTTGCTTGGATGATCATTTTACATGACTGCAATATTTCCAGGCTGGAAAACTCAAAGAAGCCTCTTGTTCCTAGCCAGCCTTGAGCAACATGAAGTTCAGATAGGATATTTAGGCGGAGGTTGGGTGTAGGGTGGGGAAATCTTCCTGTTATTTACTGAGTAGAATTTGATGGGGCCGTGTAACTAGACAGAGCAGAAAGTTGGGACAGCTGAACGGCAATAAGCCAAATAAATTGCTCAGCTTTGCCTTAGCTCAGCACCCAATGCCCCATTAACATACAAAGCTAAATAAAATAATCTGTGAGCGGAGATAAGTGTGATTGTTGCTGGACTGGTTATACAAACTGTGTCCCATTAAATGAAGCATGTGAGATACAAAACAAAGAGAGCCAGCTCACAGTTGGACTGCATTCAAGACTTTGGAGCCGCGGCTTCTTAGCTTTCATGGGGGTGTGCGGTGCAGACTCTTCTAAACCCTCGGAGTGAGGGTCTCATCGGTGCATACAACAACTACTGGGCACCTGTGAGCTATTCCACTTAGCCGAATAACACTGAGCGGCCCAGCCCTGGGACAGTCTCACTGCACAGTCCGGCCCTCCAGATTTATCAGCCTGATGCTGTTTCTTGGCACACTTAGTTTGACAGTCCTCGTGGGGCATATTCTGTCTGTGTTGCCCTCTCTTTGCTCCTGAACGCACTACATCTATCTTGGAAAGTAGGGTGACCTGTTTCTTATTGTCGAACGAGCTCTATGGGTTTGGAAAAGCCTCTTCAAGTTAACTTCAGCTCCCACACGAGCCTTGTTTTTCTGCACTGGAGGCAGAACAAGCAGCGTCTGCCTGCTTGGCCAGGAATCTTCGTCCTGCCCAGCGACACACGCCAATCTCCCCCCTGGGTCACACTGCAAGCTTTGAGGCCAACTATTTCCTCCTTTGTCTCATAGAACAATCAGAATAAAATCAATAATACAGAGTCAGATGCACAGACACAAAGGCCAACCTGCTCATAAACACCCAGCGTCTAGGATTCATGGTGTCTGCGTGGGTGTGCCGGCCCTTCCTCTCTGTCACACACTGCTTTGCACGTCCTCATCCGTGGTTGTCAACGAGAAGCTGCCACAAGCCTTTAGGGACACTGATAAAGAAGGACACGAGGTCGACTGCTCCGAAATTGCTGAGCAGTCAGAGCTGACTCCTGGAGCAACAATTCTTGCTCCTGCGAGGAGGGAAAAGGAGCAGAGAGGCTCTCGGGATAGCTGCCTCTGGATTTAGCACAAAGGACACACTTCCAGGGTTTACGATTTTTAAAATGTGTTTGAAAAGCCCAGTTATCACACAGAGTATATACTGGATGATTCCATTTATATGAAACGACCCTCTAGAATAGGCCAGATGAATCTACGGTTTAAAAAAGTCAGAACAGGGCTTGCCTCTGGTGGAGGGTGGGTCTAGGGGCTGATTGGGAAGGGACAGGAGGGACCTGTAGGTGGCGATGGCAACATCAGAACACCTTGATAGGGGTTAGTTACACAGGAGTGGGCATTTTCCAAAGCTCCTGGAATAGGACATTTAAGGCTGGTGTGTTTCATTGCATGTAACTTTGATCCCCAAAAAGAGAGAAGAAGAAGAAAAAAAGAAAGGAAGGGAAAGTGAAAGGAAGAAAAGGAAAAGAAAACAAGAAAAGACAGGAAGGAAGGCCGAAGAGTAAATACTGAACTCTAGTTTACACTTGTCAAAGTGTCCTGTTGTCTTCAGCTAATTTGGAAATGCTTCTAAAAGCAGATGGCGAATGAACCGACAGGGAAATCTTAACTGTAGTGTCTAGGTGAGTCTACCAGTGTCCACTGAACAATGCTTTTCACTTTTCTGTATATTTGAAAGTTTTTGTTGATAAAATATGGAGAGTGGGATGAAGCAATCCAATTCTACTTTTTTTAGAAGTCAGGTCTTAGAGTTGGCAATAGTTTTGGGGGTGTTTTTCCCCACACCACTCTTTCTGAACTTTGCTCGGTGTGGACCCTAATATTTGGGGTCTCTCTCTCTCTCTCCTCTACAGAACTGCAATATACATTCCTGCTCAGCATCAGAGCTCAGATAACTTAAGCAAGAAAAATGTCCTTTGGATAATTTGCAGACTTTGACCTGACACAAGGGCAGATACATTTAGATATATGATTTGTTTTCTGGCTGCTGTGCTATTTCAAAGTATCCTTGTTACTGCTTGTAGTGAAAAGCTCCTCCGCTATCAGGGAAATGAATCAGACTGGGTTACTAAAACCATATCCCACAGCTCTCCTAGCCTTCATCCATCTTGCTATCATACTAGCCTAAGTTCAGCTCTTTTAAAAAAAACAGTTTTAGTGTGACACATGCTGGCAAAGGCTTTTTTTATTTTTTAAGCAGAATATATTAGCTGGGCCAAACAAATTAAGTTACATCCCTGGACATCTTAATATAGCAGGGTCCTTTCCATACTTCTATAGGTTCTAATTTGTAACTCTCAATTCTATGGGTAAAGGATGAAAACAGACATGAACATTAAGAAAAATCACTCGTATTCGGCTTTGGGATTCAGTTATAGATGCACACTGAGATAAATACATGGACTAACCACCACAGCTGTATTCTAATCTCCTCCCAAATCAGCCCTACCGGGTCCCAAGACCCAACTTGACAGCTGAGAAAGGAAGAAAAGGACTCACTTCCCAAGTGGCATGCCCGTGGTAGTGTGCCAAGGTAAGCAAAACCATGGAATGCATATTACAGGACTTCCATGAGAGTTCATTTTACTTGGCTGTTTGGAAGAATATATTTTTTATACTAAAATATAACAGATGTACTCTGGGATAGTGTGCAAAATTCCCATGTGATAGTGGACCATTATTTTGGTGGCCTCCAATAAAGCATGCCTCCCTGTTTTCCTGCAATCTCCTCACTTTGAATCCAGATTGTTCTAACCAATAGAACGCAGAGAAAGTGAGAGTATGCCAGTTTTAGAACCAAAGTCTTACAAAGACCTGGCAGCTTTCACTGTTGAGCTTTTTGGGATAAGTTTGACCACCCTGGGTCTTCCATGATGTGAGGAAGCTCAAGCATCCATGTGCAGAAGTCCACGTGAAGGAGAACTGAGGCCCTTGGCTGATGATCCCAGCTGAATTCCAGCCAGCAACCATTATCTGCTGGCCACAGGCAAGAGAACTTCCTACCAAATCAACATCATATAATGAGGTAAACTGCCAGGTAAACCCATGGAACTGTGAGAAGCAGTAAATTGTTATTAAGTCAGTAACATACAGGGTAGTTTGTTACATAGAAGTAGATGAACAATGCATATGTTTAAAAATAAAATCTGTGATTTCAAATATGTTTTATCACTGAAGAAGGCATCTTAGAGTTATATGCTCAGATTCTGTCCACCAGTCAATATAATCAAGAAGAATTTCCTTAAAATAGAATTCACAAGAAGATAATCAGGTATATTACCCAGTTGTTACGAGGTCAAGAGAAGCCTCATGTCTTAGACCTTTGTTCAATTACCAGAGATAAGCACTTTTAGAAATCATGTATATCTGATACTCTTCTCTAGATGCCTTAATTATTCTTCTCCCAAATTACTGCTTCTGTAAACAGAAGATTCTATCTAAATGATCATCTGTAACTGACCTCATTTAAGAGGGGAAGAAAAGATCAGGAAAGTCTGGTCTATGTCTTCCCTATACAGGGAAAGCAATCTAAAGCTCAGGCTAAGAGGAAGTTATGGTTATAGTTCTTAGTGAGGTTGATGTTATATCCCTATGACTTCTTTTAAAGGCAAACATTCAGTCTGAACCATAAACCTATGGAAGTTGCTTTCCATACTTATGGAGCTGTTGTTGCCCTGACTTCCTTAATGTCCAGCATTTGATGATCTGAAGAAACATAACTGCTACCCAGGGACAGCCTGCTTGAGTGTTCAAGTCTAGCCTTAATTATCACCAGACCTAGGGCCATTGACACCCCACGGAGCCCCTGCTTCAACCTGGTGCCTCAAACTGTTTCAGACCAGCCTTGGCCTTAGTGACATAGACCCTGATCCCAGCAGCTTATCCAGTGTTCTCTTCATAACAGGCCCCTCAGTACTCCATGATGCGCTAAATCTCTGAATATAATATAGTTCATAAGACCCAGCCTGGCTCTGTACCTGTCACATGAGGGTGGTAAGGGTTACAATCACCAGCACACATCAGTCATGGCCATGGCCTGCTATTAACCAGCACCACCATGGTCCACTGAAGACTTTAACAAGAGATCTTGAGTGACGAGTGACCTAGTATGACTGAAAGTGAGGGGGAGAAGCAAAGGGATAGACAGGAGGATGGGACTGACAGCTACTGACCGCAAAGTGCCAGGCATCATGCAAGATGCATGTGCATTGGGAATCCATGAAGATGCAGAAGAACCAAAGCAGTGGGCAGTGGGCATGCTTGTCCTCATTTTATTCATGTAGGCAAAATGCTAAGCACATCAGTTGGCCCTTAATAAGGGCCCTAAAATAGCAGCCGTTAGTATTTTTTAATGTTGTTAATATCGTCTTTTAGAATGGAAACTGAGGCTGATTGAGGTGATGTGATTTGCCCAGGGACACATAGGAGTAGAAGTTATGGGGTGAAGATTAAAATCCAGGTCTGAAGCTACTATCTCTAGACTAGTAATAATGATGCTGCCGTCATGACAATTTTTTCCTAAAACTGAATGCTAGGGATGACTGAAAAAGTTATACACTTACAATATGCCACCAATGATAAGTTTCATCCAGTTTTAAAATACAATAATATTTTTGAGTCCCACTTAAAGCATCAAGAGTATTTTAGAATTATGGAAAGATAAAGTATTTTTAAAGAACCACTTTAAAAAGTCATTGCTGTCAGTAGTAATAAATGGGGAAAAGTCATTAATGAGACAATTAGTCAACAGATGAAGGTTGGTTTTCCCAAAGATTTAAACCCAAGATTTATCCTGTTCATGGAGTCAACTGTTCTACTACCATGGGTTAAAGTGGGTGTCTAGAGTTCAGTGAACTGCATAATGTGTTGAGTACTCTAAGAACTGGGTCCAAACTCTTAGGGTTTTCATAAAGATGGTGGTCAGTGCCTGGTTACATGGAAGGGAAGCAGATGTCTCTGGCTTCGAGGGCAGAGAATCTGGATTTGAATCTCGTCCTACTTCTTCCTACCTAGCCTGTGAGTCTATTATCTAAATACTTCAAGTGTCACTTTCCTCGTCCATAAGAAATTGCCTGAAGGCGAAGGCTAGCTGAGATGATGTATATGGAACACTTGGTACATGGTAAGTCTCAAAAAAAAGTTTCCTTTCTCTTTTTCTTCCCAGAACTGGTTAAGTTTTGTCAATGCTCATCTCTAGCATCTGAACCCAAGAATCTCATTTCCTTCTGTTTCTTTGTCCTGGCTGACTTTTGTTTGCTTTATTAACTACTTGGAAAATAATGAGGCTGGATTTGTTTTGTTCTCTGTTCTATTCTGTGGTCTGTCAAGAAGCAGTGTACCTTAAAAAAAAAAATGGGTTTGTCATTCCTTGTAACATTTCTTTGAATTTTAATCAAATAGGACAGAAAACAAGTTTATGTGTCCCTTTTGTTCCCATAACATCAAGAAAATAATTTGCAACCTAAACTAACGCTAACAAATAATCATTCCCTTGAGGAAATAAAAATGTAGACCCAGCCTTCTATGTTTCTCAAGTTAAGAGATTTTTCCACTGAAGTCCAAGCCAGAAAGCTGAAATCCATAAAATCAAGCAAAGCTGAGAATGGATGCTGCTAATTCTGCTGCAGATGGTCACCTGCTGTCCTTGGAGGCAATGACTATTTGATGACAGTCAGAGAAGGAACAGCAACTTGGGTCACACTCTGGACTAGAGCTTACCATTGATACATTTGGTCTTGCTGCATGAAAAATGGCTTACAGCCAAACTCCAGAGCTGCTGCCATTTTGTATGTTCAGTATCCAATCATTTTGCTCTTGAAACTCACATCATTTGGCTCCAAGGCCTTCACTAGGTATCATAAGTGATGCTCGAGTATTAACTTTTAATTCCTTTGACAGCAAGAAAACTTCTCCTCCGGGGGATACTTAATTTCTTACTCATCACTTGGAGGTGAGTAGGTCTCAAGGCCAGAGGCCAGACTTACACCACCACAGGAAAATGAAGGCTGATGGAAGGTAAACTTAAGTCAACCTCTAAAAATTCCTCGACACTAAAAACTGACGCAGGCGAAGTGTCTGACTTGAAGGAATGAGAAGAAAAGGAACAACACGCTCAAACTTGGTTGCAAAATACCAGTCGGGGTCTTTGCAAGAACCCCTTACATTTCCTGAAATATTATGAATTCTCCTGAAACAAAATGCATGAAGAAATATCACAAGTCATTGATTTTTTTTTTTTTCCTTTTTGGGGAGAATGAACCACATACCTTCCGCCCAAGCAAAACTTATTCTTGGGAACGGAGTCCAAGCCCACGCTGAATCTTACCTTTTGTTCAAACCCCACACTTGTTTTACCCTCAGCGAGTTTAGGCAGAAACTGATAGCTAATGCTTTTCATTAAGCCAGTCAAGAAAAATTGCTTACCAGGTTTTACTCCTTCATCAGCCTAACTAATTACACCCATTCACTGTTCCTTTCATACAGAGATTTCAAATTCCAGCTCTCAAAGATACACACCATCCGAGAGACATCTGCTTCCTGGCTCAGTCTCCTTTTCATATTACTCAGTGAAAAGGACTCGGTGGCCCAGAAAACACAAGCTAAGCAAAACCTAGAAGCGAAAACTAATTTTAAGCTGGTGAGGGGTCAGGTCAAGGAGAAAGTGTTGACATAAAGGTAGCAGAAGACAGCAGAGTAAAAACACAGAAAAGGATCTTCTCATTCAATATATCCAGGGAAAGGTATTCGGCATACAGTCTCCAGTGACCGGCTTCGGATACCGCTGTGCGGCGACAGAACAGAAACATAGACTGTGCACATGTTATTAAGACCAAGGATGACCAGAAACAGATTGAGTCACCAGGTCGAAGTGGGAGCTCTGTGGGGTGCAATGGCCCTAGGTCTGGATGATAATTAAGGATAGACTTGAACACCCAAGTTGTCAGTGCCTGGGTCGCAATTACATTTCTCCAAGTCATCAAGTGTTGGGCATTAAGGAGGTTAGGGGACAACAGTTCCATAACATTGGAAGCAACTTCCCATGGGTTCATGGTCCCAACTGAAATTTTGCCTTTAAAGGGAGTCCTAGGGACATAACATCAGCCTCGTGAAGAATTATCACTATAACTACCTCTGTGTGAAAATCTTTGTGTGTGGAACTGCTTTAGCTGAGTCCAGAAGAAATTCCTTGTTGTGGTTACATATATCTACAACAGCATACAGCCTTGACCATTTCCCATCTGCAGGTGCTCTGCATTCTCTGAAGTTTTCTTTCAGCTAAGTCTTCTGTTGGTAGAAACTTGATGGTAAGAAATCACAGAATTCTTCAAGATTGCAGTAGAAAAAAACATTTTGAATACTGGATTTCAATAAATCTCAAAGGAAATAGCTCTTCCTTACACTCTTTCTTTCAAAGTTGTCCAAACTAATTCTGTTTATTGTTTCAGTCTGGGGTTTCTCTGTGTGCTTGGCATGACATTTCTCAGGATTATTAAAAGAGAAAAAAAAGAGGGTAACTTCTGCTGGAAGTTCTTTTCATGTACTTGATTTATTACGGCACAAAGAACACCAGAGGTGGTTCACATTTAAATCATTCCTTTAATATAAAGATTTGGGGCCACTGAAATTGTGCGTGTGAATAGCTGGAGACCTGATGGTTTAGCACTTGATTCTTTCAGTGGTTTGTCATTTGAACCTCATTTTCAGAAAATAGGTGTCTGTTTTTCAGGTTTTCAATTAGCAAAGCCATGCTAAGTAACTCCGGATAGATTTAGATCACAGATTGCAGAACTGTATAGCTTGAAGGAACCTCGGTGACCATCTCCACCCCAGAGAATTATAAAGTACTTGTTAGTCCCGGTGACACATTTCAAACTGGTCAATGCACGGCTTCTTTCTACAGCCCTAGGATAACTAGGGAGCTAACAAACTGACTTCTCCATCTGTCTTCTTGCCTTTTGATCACATCCAGTACCTATTTTACAAGTACCCTATTTAGCTTAGTGGCCTAATCTTCCATCTTTAACATTTTGAAAAGACACATTGATTCTGAGAAATGCAAATAATAGTGTGGTTGCAAAAAACCCTGGTTGCACCGACAGATATTAAAGAAAGTATTTAAAATCACTCTTACTGGCACTACACATGGTATAATTAGTGTTCAACGGCTGTGATAAATAGCGCCTAACAAATTGTTCGAGCATCATAAGCATGATGAGAAGACAACAGTTTTATTAGACATTGAAAATTGCATTTTTCCCAGTGGTTGAATTGCAAGATAATGAACTCTACAAGTGGCAGCAGAGATGCAGAGTTAATTTTGCATAAGACTCACACACGTCATGATATATTATGCTGGTGGAGACACAGCCTACGTCTAGACAAAATGCAAAAATTTCCTCATGTTCAGTAAATGTGTATAATTAGGAAAATATAAAGAGCAGCTAATCATCAATATTGCATGCCTGTCTGTATCTCCCTCAAAAAAAAAAAAAAAAAGGTCTAGTTCAAAGTTAAAACTCACTCTTCCGAGTTTCAAGTTTCAGTTTTTCTATTTCATTTTCAAAAGGAATATTGGTATTAGTAAAATTAGAAGGTACCCATATCAGCCTTCCACGTTTGATAACTCTGCCTTAAAGTTTTACTTTCAACTGAGTGAAATACAAGGGTTTTAATTTATAAGTGCAGGTTTTATTATACAAATAAGCAGACGCTGTCTGAGGGACAAAATTGAAGCAGCTCTGATAGTTTTATTAATTTATTTAATTTACTTCTGGTTTCTCTTACCCAATCTTATTTATGTCAAAGTAAGTTGAAACAGAATTCATTATGTAGTGAAATGCAATTTGAATACTTTTTATTGGAACATGGTGATTCAATCATTTCTCTCCATCCGTCCCATTATCTCTTCTTTCATTATTTTATACAGATCAAATTACATAAAATGAAATTCCAAAAGAAACTTAAGAATTTGTGAGGAGGGATGAAATAATATTCCAATGATTCCTTACACCAAATACTAAGTTATACAACAATTAACATTCTGATAATTTAGCATTATTGTAGCATATATTTTCTGAGGAAAATAACTGGGTTAGTGGGCTCGATTTTTTTTTTTTTTTTAGTAAACTTTTGATGCAACTGCAGATTCTTTTCATGTTAATGCAGTATTATTTGAAGCATTGAGGCTAATCTGACCCAGCATGAGCATTTCTGCATTTTGTTGATTATGTGTGTGGATTATGAAATTTGCCTAATTGCTACTGGATTTTTTTCTGCTTCACATAGTAGAGTTTAGGTGTTCCTGCATTTTTGTCACTCTATGAAGTGATTGTGAAAAGATAAATCAGTAGAGTTTCCTCTCATCTGCTATTTGTTGACCTGTTTTATTGTGCCAGATGTATTGTTAGTACACATATTGTTAGTATCTTCCACGCTTAAATGGATCAAGTTCCATGCTGAATTTGTAGAAATGAGAGCCATGTCCTCATGGAGACATTGCACTTTTAATTCGAATGGCAGGACTATCCCTTAAATTCCTTCTCAACTCCTGTGCCGTTGCAACCTCCAAATCACAATTCCTGTCTTAACCCATCATGAGTGAAATATTCCATGTTTAGATATCTAAAAGAGCTGTGCATAAACCCGAAAAGATGACCAACTATCAGCCAAGTAGGGACAGACAGGAGAAACGCACAAGCAACCAAGAATGCAAGGCTGTCCCCAGGGAGCTTGCCTCCTCATCTCTCTGCTTTATTGTCCTTCCAGATGGTGGGTCTGGTCTGGAGCATTGATCCCCAAACTCTTACATTCCTCTAAATCAACTGGGGGCTTTGTGACAGTGCAGATTCTCTGGCCTCACCTCTAGTCACTCAGATTTGATAGACATTGGTTGGGACACAGGGATTTGATTCTTACAAAGCATCTTTAGTTATGCATGCATACACACACACACACACACACACACACACACACAACAGCAACAGGAACGATACAATGAAGAACATAGGTCCAAAAGCTTTTACTTGCTGACAACTGCCAACAGCCAGAAGGCTAGTTACAGGACACATAGTTAAGGGTAATGCACCCAGGTCTCCTCCAACAGTGGAGTCTCACAGCTTTGTTGAGGATTTGAGAAGAACAAAGTTGGGCAAAGGCTCAAACAAAAGACTTCTGGGTGACTTTCTATCATTAGTTCCCAAAGCTACGCAATGGCCATTGGGTAGCTCTCCATCAAAGATGGAGGGCCTAGAATCTCTGGCCTTTACCATTTGGCATCCTTCTCTCTGTGTTGTCGTCAACAGTTGAGAATGCAACCGTTCAGGATTCAAACCACAGGCAAAGTGAGAAAGTTGCAGATACACCATCTCATCAGTTAAATTAGTTATATTCCCAATGTCAACTGCCTCAAAGCCATTGTGGGTCTGTGTGTGTGTGTGTGTGTGTGTGTGTGTGTGTGTGTGTGTGTGTGTGTGTATACGTGTGAGCATGTGTGTGTTGAGGGGACCAGGAAAGAAGCCTGGCTGGCTGGATGGCTACATGGAGAGATGGGCACTAATACAGAATGTGCATCAAAAAACTGGCTCCAAGGTCCAACTCTCTAGGCTCAAATAATTCTTCTGCCTGATAGTTGCATGTTCTTGAGCAAGCTGTTTAATTTCTCTGTGCCTGACTTTCTTCTGTGCAATTAAAGTAACAATAATGTCTATTACTTAGGACCATTGTGTAAATTCAGTGAAATAAATCTACATAAAGGATATTGTACAGTGGCTGGCACGTATTGACTGCATAATAAATATTAGTTATCATGATTGTGTTTGTGATAAAATTAAATATTGGTGGCTGACATTCACTAATCAAGCTTTTACCTTCCTGAGCAAGTTTTTAAATTCTAGATTAGCCAGCACAAATTTTGGGGGTCTAGGCCTTGACTCTCTCGATACTTTATTAGTCCCCATAAAGGGAGCATCTGACACACATAAAAAGGTTGGCCTGAAACCTCCCTGTCCCTTATCTGGAACGTTCTGAGTTTCTTTTTGTTAACAAGATTTTCACTCATCTTCCCAAGCAGGACTTTCTTGGTCTCTGAGCCTTAAATCATTCCAGTGGCCATTGCTTTTTGTCATCAGGGGTACTCTCTGTTCTAGTTTTCCCCAAATTGCTCTGCTTTTGGTCTTCACATCTCTACTTTTTTTATGTCCTTCTAGAAGCTTCTATGTACCTCTCATTCCCAAGTCTTTTCCAAACAAATCACCCTTAAAACTTTAACTGTAGGCCTTCTGATAAGTTATTGTCAGATAATACAAAAAAAAAAAAGTTTTTGCATCCCTTCAACTCAGTTTACAAAACCAGATGAAGAATTATCAAAATGTAAATGGCTTGGGAGAAGGAATAGCAAGAACAGGAAAAAAAGCTTCATAACTCACCCTGAACAGACATGGCCATGAAGGTAGATAATATGTAATTGCAAAGGAAAGGTAGCCTACCTCTGTTCCTACCAGAATTATAGGCAAATTTAACTTATTAGCTATGCCTGAAGTTCACTGGAGTAGGGAGGTATTTCTTCCCAAACCTATAGTAAGATGACAAATAAAGTAGCTAAGATCATCCATTCATTTATTCACCACTTGCTTCTTATGCACCTACAGTGTCCTGGGCACTGTTTTGGGAGTCGGAGATTTCAAAGCGCTTCTTTGTTCATTGGACAGTCCGAGATTAGGTACTTACTTACTTGTTACCAATAAGTATGTACTTCCATCTGCAATTTTCAGTATCATTCAGTGACTACTGCCACTGAATTCCCGGTAAGATGTGACTTCCTGATTACACATTCATCATCCGACAGGAACATATGACTCTATACACTGAGCTGAGCCTAATCTGAACTTTCATTCCCATCCTTCTGCCCTCTCCCCATCCTGAAGTTTCACTGTAAAAGGCCTCAGACAGTCTTATTAGTCAGAGATTTATTTTATGTCATTGGGAAAAATTTCCGTACAGCAAATGTACCTAGATTCATGCAAACACACACACACAACTCCCACCCGAGAAGAAGCAGAAGACTCATTAAATTCTCTCTTTGGAAATATTTTAGCCCCTTTTCTCTAAATTCTTATTTTAATGAGTTTCTCCAAGCCATTCCCTGACTGCACCTCCAAGACCCCAAAGGACTGGCCAAGCATTTCAGCTCTATGCTGATATGTGTGAGGGTCTAGGAGGCTTGGAAATCTCTAGTAAACAATATTTTGATTGTATTACTTGTCACAATCGGCTGCAAACTGCAGTTGAATAATTCATACTCTAAACTCTAATCTTCTTTTATAAGTTATTAAGAAAATTAAGAGATAAACATTGGGTCAGAAAAAGATTATTCATTGTAGCTAACCTCATCTTTCTAACTCATCTGCACTGACCAAACCCAGTAAAGAATTGTTATGCATTGTTTATGGAGAACTTGCGTTATTCTACTTATTAAAAAACTCATATGGGGTACTAGTCACTTATGTGCCTATCACAAAGCAGGTGCTCAAAAATATCAGCTCTTGGACGTCCTCTGACTTTATGATGCTTCTAGAAGCAAGCATGGGAGAATGCCATTTATCAATGACAACTCATATTTTTAAAGAGTTTCTTAAAGCTAAAGATCTTTAGAAACTTTGACCTTTTTCAATTAACCAGTTTGAAAACATGGACCTTTGCATGGCAAATGAAAGCCTGAGTTGTGGAGGGTGAGCCAGAGAAGTACTTATCTGTCCCCCAGGAAATTCACAAGTTTGGTGTCAAGGTCAACTCCCCCGTAGTAGGAGACTGGTAAGAAGGCATTATTGGCCACTGTGCTCCCTTGGCCTCCTGCAACAGTGACCTGACTGGGTCCCATGGGTGCTCAACTTTCAAAGCATCACCTATGAAAACTCAGCAGGTCTGTGTCCCTCAATATGCTCCTGAACACACTTGGCACTCTTTGAACTCTTGTCTTGGACATCAAATTCATAGAAAATCAGATATGCAAATCTCAGAGGGGTGAAGTCACTTAAGAAAGAGTCTAAGATCTAGGGTATAGGATACCTCTTTCTAGGATTTTTTAAAAGACAAAAAACCTTTCATAGGGGGCTTGGAAAAAATTGTGATTTTCATTAGCAAAAAATTAAAAAAAAAAAACAAAACAAGTGTACTATTCATGATGATTTAGTATCTCTGGAAAAGACTTTCCTGAGAGAAAACATTACTATACCACCTCAGTGAGCCTGTGTCAACCATCACACTGCAGACATGCCTGAGGTCTGGCCCTGGTGAGTTTCTTCTCCAGCATTAAGTTCATTACCTGCCATGAGGGCATTCCTCAGCCTTCAGGTTTGAAGGTTAATATGCCCCAGCATGCCTTGAAAACCACCACAAAAAGGGCAGTACCAACACTACAATTCCTCTTGCTGAATTGGAAAACTACTGGGTATTAATTCCAGAAAACATGGGCAGAAGTGCTAGGCTAGAAAGAGCCCTGCCTTTCATCTGAAGATTCACCTGAGCTTCAACAGAAGCTCCTACGTGTTAGGGGTGATATTTAGGTAATTTCTTTTTCCTCCTGACCTTTCTGAGCCTCAGTCTTTTCATCTGTAAAACAGAGTAAAAATATTTAACTTGCAGCATTGATAAGGTTTTTTTTTTTTAATGTAAATATACAATCCATGGAGCCTGGCACACTAAAGGCGTTAGATATCAGTGGTTTAAAAATAGAGAATACAAACATTACAAAAAGGGCTCATGGCTCAAGGAACAGGCAGAGTGAACATGGAATATTTTAAATCTCAAATATTGTATCTTAAGTTTAGTAAATGAAACACGAAATCTTCCAATGTGAGAGACTAAAGTAGCATCTAATAATTTTTAAAAAGAATTTCAATTATTTCATAAACCTTACCCAATCTTTTTTCTCCTAAATTATTTCTCAAACTTACTGAGAAATTCCCCCGATCCTCCTCTCCTTTTCAAAAGCAATTCTCTCTCTCACTCTCTCTCTCTCTCTTTCTCTCTCTCTCTCTCTGGCTGTCTTGTTCATTTCCTCTTTCTGGAGAGTCACATACAAAAAAAGATTAAAAACTGCAGCGAGAAGATGAGCCTGCACATTTCAGATATTTCAGTAGATATCACAGGATGGTTAGAGCTAGAGATGCTGAGGCTGCTTGAGCAAAAGGGAGTCAGGAGACTGTATGTCCAGGGGCCAATGAGGGAATGCAGAAGGACAATTGGGCCAGGAACTCAGGAAGGGAGAGAAGGCTGACAGATAATCAGCCAAGCAGTTCATGTTTACAGAACTGAGTTTTGCAAAGGTCAGAGGTTTACACAAGATCTACTCCAGAAGGAGCCCTGAGTCCAGGGTCAGGCTAGGGTGGGATAAGTGAGATACTTGCCTTGTGCACAGAATTCAAGGAAACACGAAAAATTCAGTCATTGAGATAAACAATCATTTGATGCAATACATTTAAAAAAATAAGACTGAGTGCAAATATCCAATACCAAAAAAATCAGAATTTTAAGGAATGACAGGATCTGACCTTGAACTTGCAGGACTCACGTCACCACTTCACCCTACTGTTGGCCTTATTGGGATTAAGCTGTCTTTATTTAAAATTTTGATGTTTTCTTCATAGATTTTTTTTTTTCATTTACCTTAAAATATTTTTATGGTGGTTTCTCTCATCCACGCCGGTTCTGGCATGTCTCTCTTTTCTCTCTTCTTTCTCTAATAAACTTGGTTTGAAAAAAACGTGTTTACAATATTGCATGAATATATTATTTATCTTGAGTGCTGAGACTTTTGGTGTGGCTTTAAATTCTGCCCCTTAAGTGAGTACCTCTCCCATTACCCTAGTGCTGGTCCCACCAGAGTGAAGGAGATGCTTCCAGAAAACCCAGATGGGGTACAGGAGAGTGACTCGGGAATCAATGAGGACAATTTCTAGAGGGTTATTGTGGTGCTTTGAGGAATCCCAGCACTGAACTCTATTTTCAAGTCTATGCAAGAGTAATTATTAGTAGGTGACAAAAGTAGGCAACAGAGACCACAAATATGACACTCTTGTCTTTATTGGTATATGTGTTTGGCTCTGAATGATCAACTACATCACACATTCCAGTACAACAGATCTCATTGTCATAAACATGTCTGCATGATAAAGAATTCCAAGCTCCATTGATCACTCATACATACACGTGGATAGGCCCTGGATTTTCTGAACACAGTAAGAAAATGCAAATCATGTGTTAGATCTACTCTCTTGTATCAAATGTGGGAGAAGGAAAAAAAGTTAAGCAGCATTTAGCAATCAACAGAACCCCTCCCCATCCCACCCCAGCACAACATGGTGCAACACCAGAGGGCAGAACTGCTGAGACCAGTGTGACAAGACAGCAGGGGGTGTCCAGGCAAGAGAAGCCTCCTTGGCCCTAGTGAGGAGGCAGGGAGAACTTACAGAGAGAATCACAGCAACACCCCGATTTGACACCCATTAGCAGGAGGGGCTCCGTAAGGATCATCAATCCATAGCTAACCACCCAGAATTCCCCCTTTACAAAAGGAGATAGACAGTGTGGCAACCATAGGAACAAATTTCCCAATCCAAAACCCCCTCCCATACCCTTTCCCACACGACAAAACTCTTCCTCATGCTGGGACAGAAAGCTTTCAGTGACATGGGTATTCTCAAAGAGAACAAAAGAGGGTACTAAGATGTTAACACGAAGAACTATGCCAGTGTATCTCTATTAGACCCAAACCTGGCTAAGATCCTCTCTTGAGATGAGGCCAGGCATGAGATGAGGCCAGGCTCGGTGGCTCAGCCTGTAATCCCAGCACTTTGGGGGGCTGAGGTGAGCGAATTGCCTGAGCCCGTGGGTTCGAGACCCGCCCGGGCAACTTGACGAGACCTCATCTCTACAATAATCAAAAATTAGCCAGGTGTGGTAGCGCGCGCCTGTAGTTCCAGCTACTCGGAAGGCTG
>NW_007218571.1:0-745 GCF_000164805.1 Carlito syrichta | reverse complement strand
GGAGTAACCAAAGAAAGATTCCAGCTCATCAGTGGCCCAGGAATCCTGGGTAAAAGCAAAGGCATCTCTAAATATTGGGAATGTGTCACATATAACCAGACTGGCTCTGTAAGATCTAGCACAGGGCCAGGCGTGGTGGCTCAGCCTATCATTCCAGCACTTTGGGAGGCCGAAGTGAAAGGATTACCCTGAGCCTGGGGGTTCGAGACCAGCACGGGCAGCCTCATCTCTACAATAAATCACAAAAATTAGCCGGGTGTGGTGGTGTGTGTCTGGACTTCCAGCTACTTGGAAGGCTGAGGCGGAAAGATCACCTAAGCCCAGCAGGTCGAGGCTACAGTGGCCACGAGCGTGCCACTGCACTCCAACCTGGGTGACAAGAGTGAGACTCCAACTCAAAAAAAAAAAATCTAGCACACTCAGCTCCTTGAAGAGAGCCAACTAGCCAGGGTAAAGGACTAGGAGACAAAAAGTGACTGCCTGCTTCAGTTGAGCAACAAACTACATTTGGAGTCAGTCATCTAGTGTTGACCCTGAACTAGAGATCTCAGTCTACCTTGTCCAAACAAGAGAGTTTCTCACTTCCTGAGTCTGTCTGGCCCGCAATACAGGCCCCGTGTGCTCTGTGATCCTCACCACGTGAGAGCTAGTTTCTTCTGGAATTGAAGATCCCTCTAAACCAGACCTGACATAGCCAGCTATGGTCAGCCCCCAGCTCTGACTTAACCCAAGCAAATATAAACTA
>NW_007218570.1:0-1969 GCF_000164805.1 Carlito syrichta | reverse complement strand
TTGAATTATGGTGGGCTCTGTGGTGCCAGCCACTCTTCTGGTGGGCTCTGTGTTATTTCAGACCTACTTGTATGCCCAAGCTGATTTATGCACAGTCACAGTGACTGTGTAAACTACAGCTTATCTAACATTCCAGATGGCTTAACTAACTCCACTCTGCCCATGTAGCCGTTAGTAGTCAATCACGGGCAACCAAGCCCATGCCTGCACAAATCAAAAAAACCCCACCAATCTCAAGCTCCCCTATCCCCTGACATCACCGCGGACCTAATTGAGAACTAATTCTGCAAGGTCTGTGGACTTTGTTTTCTACGTCATGCCTTCTTCTAATTGGATAATGTCTCAAGCCTAGGAAAGACTGGTCATGCCCAGTCCCTCCCCCCGTAACTGTGTATATAAACGACTTGCTGTACTAGGTCAGGGCTTTCGTTCCTGTACCGCTGTGCCAGTTACAGACGTGAACCCAGACTCGAGCCTGAATAAAGACCCTCGTGTGATTTGCATCTGAGTTGGCTCTTTGGTGGTCTCTCAAATTCAGGATTCGGGTACAACACCATCCTTGGAGAAGGGACTGGAGATAGTCCAGGCAGGCAGGTAGGACACAGGATCCAGAAAAGCAGAGTGCAGCAATAGGTATGAAGGTGGTCCAGAAAGAGGTCCAAGGACCAGTTTTGGGAAAAGTGAGATGGAAGATCCAGATAAGCTAGCAAGCAGTTAGCATCAGTGAAAACTGAAGTTGAAGCAAGACATTAATTGTTAAAATAGGACTTAGAGCCAGGACTATGGATCCCAAGTGGGTTTACATTAACTCTGAGAAGTTTCAGCCTTGAGGGAACATAAGTACCAGGCCAACTTGCAAAGCAGAGATTCAACTACAGGTAACAAGACAATGATTTGAAGTGGAACACTAGGTCAGAGCAGAACAATGGCTAGTGGATGATAGGAAGCCCTTAAAACATGAAACATGATGTCGTGACCTAGCAGGGTCTTAGCTAGCTCTCCTCAAACCACCCTGAAATCAACCCAGAATTGTTCTCAGAGACAAGTGAGGAAATGAGCTTAGAGGTGAATGTCAAGAGGTCTCTCAATTTTCAGTTTGTAAAAATGAAAGGATGAATGTTAGACAATTTATCATTGCTGTGTCATGGCATATTATTATTTTCCTTTATCTCCCCTTATCTCTTAACCATTCCCTTGTTGTGGAAAGAACCATGGGCATAAAATACCTAAGAATTGAAAGCCACGGGGTGTTATTTTGGGTTCCCTAAAAGCTTATTGAATGGGCTTGTTCAGGAAGAATTTTCAGGATAAGGAAATGAGTAAATGAAATAAGTCCAGGGAGGGAGAAGCCAAATGGTCTCAGCTAGAGATCTAGCTCCATTCCTGTGTCACAGAGAATCTCCAAAGAACAAATTGCTCCACAGACTTAGCCCCACTTTGAGATGAGTGCACTGGTATTTTACATCACTATGCCAGTGAGTTCTTTGGCTGAGGATTGTCCCAAAAGGAGGAAAGAAGGACAGCCTCCAAGGTGAGGTGGTTCTTATTTAGTCTAAAGCAATTCTCAAAAGAAGGGGACAGTTCTTTGGAGTTGATTCTCAGTCAACATTCCTTGCAGGTGAGTTATGGGTATACTGATTAATTAAAAGCATCCAAGTAGGCTGGGCTCAGTTGCTCACACCTATAATTCCGGCACTTTGGGAGACCTAGGTGAGAGAATTGCCTGAGCCCATGGGTTTGAGATCAGCCTGGGCAACTTGGCGAGACTTCATCTCTATAATAAATTTTAAAAAAAATTACTTGGGCGTGGTGATGCATGCCTATAGTTATAGTTACTTGTAAGGCTGAGGCAGAAGGATCACCTGAGCACAGAAGGTCGAGGCTGTGGTGGCCATGAGTGTTCCCCCCCTGCCCTGCACTCCAACCTGGGTGACAGAGTGGAACTCTAACTCAAAAAAAAAAAAAAAAA
>NW_007218569.1:0-1541 GCF_000164805.1 Carlito syrichta | reverse complement strand
TGCTATTCTGACTGGAGTTAGGTGGTATCTCAGTGTGGTTTTGATTTGCATCTCCCTGATGATTAGTGAGGTTGAGCATTTCAGGAAGATGTATTTCTAATGATGAGTGGAGGTGAAAAGAAATCGACACTTCTTTTCAATGTTGTAAAAAGTCTGAAATTAATTTAGGCTCTTTGTTCTTTTTTGCCATTTGCCTGTAAGATCCTTATTTATCACTGTGCCCCCCCCGATTTAAATTTGTTTTAAAAATTATGAAAGAAATATATGTTCTTTTTTTTTTTTTTTTAAGAAAACCAACAGAACAAAAGATATAAAAAGTCAAATCTATCTCTCCTTTCAGTTTTTCTGTTCCGTGTGAGTGTGTGTGTGAGTGTGTGTGTGTGTGTGTGTGAGTGTGTGTGTGTGTTTTCCAGAAACTGTCATAACTTTTTTAATTTTGAGAATTCCATCATGGCGGGTCCCTCTTTTCATTAACTTTGGTTGGAAGTCAGAACACATGCTCGGTTCCAGCTGAGTTCTTTCTCTGCACTAGGAAAGTTTTCTCCTCCCATTTCTTTGATTACTGCTGTCCCTGCATCTGTTTTGTTCTCGCCAGAATTCCTATTATTCCCAGGTTATGTCTCCTGTGTCTGGCTGCTGCCTCTTTCCCTTTCATCTTGTTATGGCTTTACTCTTGACCATGTTAATTTTATTTTCTCCAGCACCTTGTCTGCTATTTACAGCCTACATCATGGCTTCTCACCAGGCTATCTTGGTCTCTGCCTCCTTGCTATGCTTCCTGCTCTCAGATGTTTCCCTCTTTATGATGATCTTTTTTAGTTTCTAGATCTTTTCCAGCACCCCAGGGAATCTTATTGAGAATTTGAATCAGATATTCATTTTTTTAAAAAAATGTGTTGCAGTAAATCCCCTTCCCCTGCAGAGAGACAGCTTCCTCTAAACCTTGGGGGATGTTTGTCTTTTGAGCTGCAGGCTCTTTTCCCGGATCCTGTGAACCTTGCTTTGCCTCATCCTCGCAGAGAAAAGTCTAATCCTGATAAAGACAGCTGTTGGGGTAGAGTTTTTATTCCTTTGATTTCATTCTTCCTTGTGGGGGTGAGATTTGGGGTAGAGGGGGTGCTGACATAGGCCACAGACAATCTTGAGTCATGTTCTCTATCGCCCCATTCCTCAAAGGAATGTTGTGTCTGATGGATTGGTGAACAGGGCTCAGCTCTTCCTCAGAAAGTGTTTCCTGGGCTGCTTTTTGCCTGGCAATACATGGCTTGGCTCTGTAGGAGGTGCTGTGTAAGAGGATGGCCACAGGGTCCAATCCAGGTGTGAATGAGGGAGCCCATTTGTCTAAGAAGTTAAAGCCACATTCTGCGTTTCCTCTGTCTGTGATAAGCCCATCAGTTTGATCTCCAGCTGCCTTATTCTTGTGACCTATTTCTCAAATGACCTCGCACTTTGGAGGGGAAGAAGGGATATCATTTGTTGCTTGTCTAACAAGGACTTCAAGTCATGAAGGAATTGAGAGACATTCAGCAGGAGCTTGGTAA
>NW_007218568.1:0-679 GCF_000164805.1 Carlito syrichta | reverse complement strand
CCTGGTCTCGAACCCATGGGCTCAGACAATCCTCTCAACTCCGCATCCCAAAGTGCTGGGATTACAGGTGTGAACCACTACCCCTGGCTTCCTCTCTCTCTTTCTAGACCAGCAGTTCCCCACTGAGGATGACTTTGCCCCAGGGAACATTTGCCAAAGTCTGGAGACGTACTTATTGTTTCACTGGGGAATGCCACTGATGAGAAATTATCTAGATAATGGTGAGTCCTAGTTTAAAAAAAAAAAAAGCAAGTGCCGATGAAGCCCATGGGGTGAGATGATTGACAGAAATTAATGACACACTCACAAAGTAACAGCACCCATTACTCAGATATGTGTGTGTGACAGCATTAACCCAGACAGGAAGGGGACAGAATCAAGTGGGACTATGTTGCCAGAGGTGCAGCTACTAACAGGAGGACAGGAACCAGCGGGGTAGAACAGGGGGCATCAATGTTGTCTACACTGTTTTATTTCATGTTAAAAGCAAATAAATGTTCCTTTTTTTTGAGTCAGAGTCTTACTCTGTCACCCAGGCTGGAATGTACAGTGGCACGCTCACAGCCACCTCAGCCTTCACCTGCTGGGCTCAGGCGATCCTTCTGCCTCAGCTTTCCAAGCAGCTGGAACTACAAGTGCATGCCACTACGTCTGTCTAATTTTTTAATCTATTTTTTTG
>NW_007218567.1:0-949 GCF_000164805.1 Carlito syrichta | reverse complement strand
AGCCCAGGCTGGAGTGCAGTGGCACACTCACGGCCACTGCAGCCTCAACCTGCTGGGTGCAGGCGATCCTTTCTCCTCAGCTTTCCAAGTTGCTGGAACTATAGGCACGTGCCACCACACCCAGTTAATTTTTTTATTTATGGTAGAGATGAGGTCTTGCCAAGTTGCCCAAGCTGGTCTCGAACCCATGGGCTCAGACAATCCTCTCAACTCCGCATCCCAAAGTGCTGGGATTACAGGTGTGAACCACTACCCCTGGCTTCCTCTCTCTCTTTCTAGACCAGCAGTTCCCCACTGAGGATGACTTTGCCCCAGGGAACATTTGCCAAAGTCTGGAGACGTACTTATTGTTTCACTGGGGAATGCCACTGATGAGAAATTATCTAGATAATGGTGAGTCCTAGTTTAAAAAAAAAAAAAGCAAGTGCCGATGAAGCCCATGGGGTGAGATGATTGACAGAAATTAATGACACACTCACAAAGTAACAGCACCCATTACTCAGATATGTGTGTGTGACAGCATTAACCCAGACAGGAAGGGGACAGAATCAAGTGGGACTATGTTGCCAGAGGTGCAGCTACTAACAGGAGGACAGGAACCAGCGGGGTAGAACAGGGGGCATCAATGTTGTCTACACTGTTTTATTTCATGTTAAAAGCAAATAAATGTTCCTTTTTTTTGAGTCAGAGTCTTACTCTGTCACCCAGGCTGGAATGTACAGTGGCACGCTCACAGCCACCTCAGCCTTCACCTGCTGGGCTCAGGCGATCCTTCTGCCTCAGCTTTCCAAGCAGCTGGAACTACAAGTGCATGCCACTACGTCTGTCTAATTTTTTAATCTATTTTTTTGTAGATACGTGGTCTTGCCAAGTTGCCCAGGCTGGTGTGAAACTCCTGGGCTCAGGCAATCCTCTTGCCTCAGCCTCCCAAAGTGCTGGGATTACAGGC
>NW_007218566.1:0-2353 GCF_000164805.1 Carlito syrichta | reverse complement strand
AGGAATGGGCCAGGGCAAGTGATGTGCATACCCAAGCCATTAGCATTTTTTACACAGCGACATCTGGCTAAAGTGACTTGAAGGGGGACAAAACAATGCCACCAAAATGCAATGTGGCTATGAAGAAGGAGAGAGAGCTTGTATTGAAAGTGGGATCCAGCCATTACTTAATATAGTCTCTGATTATTCCTGACATGTGATTCTAACTTATGTATAGAGTCAAAGACTCTTTGAACCTTTGATGAGGCTATAACAATGCATTTATCCATCCTTCCTTGCATCCATCTGCAATCCATCCACTCAACCATGCGTCTTTCCATCCTTCCATTTATACAACAAGTATTTATTGAAGGTCTGCTTTGAGTTGGCATTGTGGTAGTGTGGGTTGATTTAGCTCAGATTTTCAATCATTTTATCATCCAACTGGGGTCCCTTTTCTTATCCACATTCTCCCATGACCTCATATTTTGAAAGATTTTATTTACAAAATGATATTCATGAAACAATTAATTTGCTTCCTCATTTGTATTCGTGAAAGACAGCTATGACTACTATTCAGAGCTTTTGACTGCAGAAGTCACTAGCCAGCAACAAAGAAATTTGACGTCCAAAGTTACTACACTTGAAGGATATTTGGAGTCCAAAGTTATAAAATGACAGTCCTTGGACTACACTCTGACCCGGATATATGTACTTTGGGCCAAATAGTTTTGTTTTGTTTTTTTTAAATGGAACCAGTTTCGATAAAGTTCCAGCTTTCCTTGCAACTGAAGGATTTGGTTACATCACACCCTGAGTTCTGTGTGGTCACTCTCAGCAGCACTGCCTCTTTAAAGGAGTCTTTTGCTATCTGAATCACCCCATCCCTGCTTGGCCAATTCACCTTCTGCCTTTATTGGCACTGAGTTTGTAGTCAATGTCTTTTATTGATAAGGAAACAGAGTTCTGAGAAATTAGCTTGTCCAAAGCCACACAATTAAGCAATAGAACTTGACCTGGCATCCGAGTCTTCGTGCACAGTGCTCTAATTTCTCACTAATTTTCTGCCTCCCTATATGCCTTTCCCCTGCATGGCCCCAGGTCACCACCACTATCTCCCTCATAGCATGGCAGTTATGCAGATTTGTGGCATTTTATCTAATGTTGTGCATAGAGATGTTCTCTTCTAGTTCCTGAGGGGTTTCCAAGAGAGAATGTCCCCCCCTGAAGCAAAAGATTGGAAATGACAGACAGGGGACTCTCATTTTCTGTTTAGGATGTAGAAAGGCACGACCTATTTACCTCTTTTAACGCCAAAATAACACCAACGAGCTGGATAAACTTATAAAATCATATTTTTTGAATCCAGTTGAGAGCTGAGGTTGCAAGGAAACCTAAATGTCTAAATTCCAGAATGTCCTTCCTAGGATAATGGAAACTCACAGTTGCTTCACTTCTGGTGGAATTATGGGAGTAGGAGAAATATGCCATAGGTCAGGATAAGGGCAACTAGCCAAACCTTTAACCAGGGGGAAAGCTGAGTGCAATCCCTCTGAGGCACTCCAGTCTTTCAGCCAGGGCAGGGAAGCCCTTGCCAACCACAGGGAGGAGCCAGATCTTCTGAAGTCCAGAGAGCGAGGATAAAACTGAGGAGTAAAGGTGTCTCTCTGCAGCCCCAAAAGGTGGCAGCCACGCTGTAAAGCATAGGGCATTCTCCAAAAACTTACGGGTGCTTAGGTCCCAAACCCTGCTGAAGGGCTAGTCCTAAGACTATCCCTAAACATTGAAAGCCAGTGGTGGGGAAAGATTAAATTTGCAGCAAAGCTAATTCTAAGTAAAGGTGCAACCAAGTTTCAGCAAAATGTAATCTAAACCAAGTTGAGAATTCCACTTCTCAGAAGGAGAAGACATTGTATTGGTCTTCTACGCATGAGACGGATTCTGGAACTTGTAGTCTCTTTGGGTCTGAGGGAGACAAACCTATGCCCTTCTCTGCCAATTGTGCTCCAAGCATCCAGGTCAATCCCCACCTCATTCCCCTATGAGTGTCTGCTAACAACTTGCATTCGTTCGTGGGATGCTGTACATTTTTGTACTCTATGTAATGATATACTGAAGGAGGATCAATAAAAGAGAGATTGTTCCTGTTTGACGAAAAGTACTCATGACTGGCAGAAGGGAGATTTAGAACCAAATACATAATTACTTGACCTCACCTAATTTATTAGAAAAGTCTATCTTTGGAGGATTGTTAGCTTTAAAAAAAAATAATTCAACTAATCACTGGTCTTTGCTTCTAAATGTCTCATTAGAGACACTATTAATCTGAGCAGAACATTTCCTGGTGCAAGATTTTTTTTTTTTTTTTGGTTTT
>NW_007218565.1:0-3612 GCF_000164805.1 Carlito syrichta | reverse complement strand
CGTGTCTGCTCTCCCAGGCGTCTGGGAGAGACCCATACTCTTCTTTTGGTTTTTCTTCATTTCTGTAGATTTTTCTCCCTTTACCCCTTTCCCTCCCCCTCTTCAATTCTGTTTTTGAGGGAAGGTGGGGTTGCTTTTATTTCTCTTCTGCAATGACCTGTTCTTCCTTATGAGGGTCTTCTGGTTTTGTTCACTTTTCCCTCTGCTTTACAGTCTGTCTATTCAGCAGTTTGCAGTCTTGGTCCCAACTATCAGGTGAGAGAGAGACACAGGGCTTAAAAAAAGAAGCCGCTCGCGGTGAACGTTTCAGGGCAGCGGAGCTCCACGGTGGCTTGAGTTCGAGGGTGGGGGGCGTGACGGGACAGCCCGGCGGGGCTGCGCAAGGAGAGGGCTCCGGGCCGGGAAGGGGCGCGCGCGGCGTGGGGCTGCAGGCACCTTGCCGTCAGGGGCTGGAGGCTGCGGCGCGTCAGCCCAGAGGCGCCACGTCTGGGGAGCGTGCGGTGGCAGCGCTGCCCGGCGCTGCGGAAGAGGAACTCGACATATTCTATAAACCTTTTTCATCCTAAGCTAATTGATTTACGCCAAGTTAAACAATTCTATAGAAGCTTAAGTATTTAGTTTACAAACAAAAGTGGCCCATCCCAGAATGTTTGGAATGTGGCCCAGTCCAAAGTTCACAGTGGGCTACCTGCAAGTAATCCAGCCGCATTCTTTCAACAAAATGGGTGTCTTCTAAAACTGCATTCTACAATTTACACCTTCAATAAATCCTAAGATCATGACCCAGAAACCTGTGACCAATAGTAATGCTCTTAGATGTAACACAAGTTTGAATTATAAGTTGTGTGAAAGCCAAAACTGCAGTTTGTGGAAGAATGGGAGCAATGACCTTCTAAAGTTAGCTTGTGTTCATCCCAATCTCAGAGCTTCTATGTTTTGAGCTCACAGGAGCTTAATCTGGTTAGTGCTGAGTAGAAAGGGGAGGAAATGGGGTCAATAGCTCCTGAACGCATCCTAGTGGTCTTAGGGTCAACAGCCCTTCCTGATCCCTAACGTTAAGTGGGCCTCCATGACCGGCTCCCGACATAATCTTGACACATTGGGAGGCCAAGGCAGGAGGACAAGTTGAGCCCAGGAGTTCAAGATCAGCCTTAGGAACATACCAGAGACCACATCTTCACAAGAAGTTGAAAAATTGGAGCCGGGCACAGTGGCTCATGCCTATAATCCCAGCACTTTGATAAACCAAGGCGAGAGGATTGCCTGAGCCCACAGGTTCAAGACCAGCCTGGACAACTTGGTGAGACCTCATCTCTACAATAAATCAGAAATTAGCCGGGCATGGTGTCACATGCCTGTAGTTCCAGCTACTTGGAAGGCTGAGGCAGAAGGATTGCCTGAGCCCAGCAGGTCGAGGCTGCAGTGACTGTGAGCATGCCACTTCTCTCCAGCCTGGGTGACAGAGTGAGACCCCAACTGAAAATAAACAAACAAACAAACAAAGTTTTATCAAGGAGAAGGTTTAAAAAAACCCTCTATCAGCTGTATTCCTAAGTACTGATGACATCAGTCTTGTGTCATTGACATTGTCAGGCAACCAGTTCTGTGACTCCAAGGCCTTCAGCCTCTGGTGGACTGTTGGGCAGTCAAAAAAGTCTGATTACTATTAGACTCTAAGCAACAGAGACTCCAAGCCCAGATTGATTAATTTAGTTTCCCAACTGACTCAGTGATCCTTGACTGTGTGGCCTTATATAACTTGTTCAATCTCTCTGGGCCTCAGTCCTTTAGCCATAAAAAGGGGATAATTACAATATTGACATCCCTTAGGTGCTGTGAGCTAATCTATTAAAATCTTCAAATGCCCCCCCCAGCCCCCAGCCTGCTATCCACTCGTCAAACACCTCTTTGCTGTGCACACTGGCCACGGATCACTAATAGGATTAAAAGCTGGTGCCTGGCTTCCCTGCTGACACCACCACTGCTCGCGCTGCTGCGTCTGTCTGAGCCCCCGCCAGCCATCGTCCAGAACCACTGCACCCAGGCCAAAGGGCTAGTGATGATCTGAATATTTCCGGATTTCAGCATGCAGGTAGTAGAGCTAGATGACTTGGAAACCATTCTGCTTCTTTAAGATAACTTTGCCAGAGACAGGAACAAGATGGTGATGGCATAGGTGGACTTGTGAGATTCTCCAAACGGACCAAGACTACATACTGCTGAATGGACAGATTGTAAGGCAGAGGGAAATAGGTTCCAGTGTGTTCATACACCTGTTCATGGATGCTAGAATCAGCATATACATTCTGAACCACAGCTTCCCTCTCAATTAAACCTCAAAACTGCAAAAAGTACAGATTGCAGCCTCTGCTCCAACCTAAAAAGTGAACAAAGCCAGAAGACCCTCATAAGAAAGAACAGGATATTGCAGAAGAGAAATAAAAGCAACTCCACCTTCCCTCAAAAACAGAATTAAAGAAGAGGAGGGAAGGGGGGAGAGAGAAAAAAATCTACACAAATGAAAAACCAAAAGAAGAGTATGGGTCTCTCCCAGACCCCTGGGAGGACAGACACTGAGAAAACTGACTTAGGAATGCAAACAATGAAGAGCCCCCAGAATGAAGGGTCTCAAACTACAAACATAGATATCAAGACATTAATGGAGAGATGAAAAAGAATTGAGAGACACAAGAAGAAACTAGGAAGGAGCTGATATCTGAGATAACAGTAATAAAGAATACTGTGAATGAAATAAATAACAAACTGATAAGCATGGAAAGCAGAATTACCAAAGCAGAAGAAAGAATCTTAGAGCTTGAGGACCAAAATATAGAAATAATCCAAACTCTTAAAAACACAGATAACAAGCTCAAAAAGACAGAAAACCTTCAAGAGATGAGTGATTACCTCAAGAGGCCTAACCTAAGAGTAATTGGACTTTCTGAGGCAGAAAGAGAGACAGAGACCACACTGGAACAAACTTTCCATGTGATCATTCAAGAACACTTCCCTTATCTAATCAGTGATGCAAAAATTCAAACACAAGATATTCAGAGAACGCTGCAAGACAACAAATGAGAAGACCAACTCCTAGACACATAATAATTTGCCTAAACAAAGTTGGCATAAAAGAAAAAATCCTAAAGGCAGCAAGAGAAAAAGGCCAGATCACCTACCATGGAAGACCAATCAGAATAGCAGCAGATTTATCTACAGAAACCCTGCAGGCTAGGAGAGCTTGGAGCCCTATATTCAAAGTCCTAAGAGATAAACAATTTCAACCAAGAATAACCTACCCAGCCAAGCTAAGCTTCATCAGTGAGGGAGAATTAAAATCTTTCCCAGATATCCAATCCCTAAGAACTTATGCTGCCACCAAACCATCTCTACATGAAACACTTAAGAAAGTACTAAACACAGAAGAAAAGGAAAAGAGAACAACGTTCTTCACAAGAGTACAGGGAAAAGAACAACATATATGTGAACCAACCCCCAAATCAAAAGAAAGACAAAAAAACCCAAAACAAGTGGAAGAACAACAACTCTATAAGAACTCTATGATAGGGATGAACTCTCACATTTCAATAATTAGCCTGAATGTGAATGGACAAA
>NW_007218564.1:148131-165444 GCF_000164805.1 Carlito syrichta | reverse complement strand
TCTTGAGTTTGCGTGGATATTTCAATGAAGTGATGTGCCCTTTTCTTTTTCAACCAAAGTGGAATCAAACAAGAGTCTATGAAGCCTTCTAACCTGTAAAACTATTATCCCAATAATGTCCTTTTAGCTACTTAACTACCCTTTTATGTTTTAAGTACACAAAACCATTGCTAAAGCGTTTTCTGAATCATGCCTTAGCTTGACTCTAATCAGAATTGCAGAGCTTGGCTTTCACAATATCCTATCAGGGTTACTTGTGTGGCTCAGTTTTCCAAAATAAACACAGTCTCTTTTTCATTCTTGATAAAGTGGTCATGTTTCATATATGCTCCATTTGAATTGTTTCTGGAAAACTGAACACATTTTTGTAACCTGCATAAAAATTTAATTCACCAGAATGTATTTTTTTTTAAGTACTCACTGAAATTGTCCTCAAGATCAAATGAAGGCCCAGATATGCAGAAAATGGCAAGCATGTAGGCTCTCAATGTGTATGTTTATCACTGAGTAAATAAGCTAATACAAATTACATTTGACATTTCTATGATAAATCTCAATGATTTACACTCGTTTCAAATTCATCCTTATACCACTAGGAAATATCTAGTGTAATGAATTCCTTTTTCTTATTTTCAGATTTGACATTATCATCCTTGCCTTTTAAAAAATGCATTTTAATTGTTTTCATACTTCATAGAAATCAAAGTCTGTGTTTGCTACCAATTGAATGCTCACACTACCTGAAATAATACTTTGAACTGCAGGACAGTATTAATTCCTAAGTAGACTGACTATTATCTCATGATAAGCATGTATGTATACATGGGGAAACACATTCAAGAATAGTCTTTGTGTTTAAAAACTGTCATGGTATACATTTTCTTATGTGGTGCTTGAGGAGTTTCATTCTACAGTTTACAAGGTGTAGGTTAGCACTCCAAATTCTCAGGGTATGCTATTTTACCCAAATACTTGAAAGAAAAAGGTGCCCTGTATCTTATCAGTACTGTTAAGGGGGAAATTTTTGTGTAGTTTGTTTGAGAAAACTGCTTATAAAAATCAAATTTATGAAATATGTTAGGCTTTTATATACTTTCTAAAGAGAGGTATATATATCTAAGATAAGATATATATTTTCAAGGGACTCTTTATATATACTTAACTAACTTCTGGGTGCTAAGTAGACCTCACAGGTGCATAAAATCATTAATAAAGCATGTAGCACTTGCTAATTGGTGCTTTGAGCTTAAATCTAATCAGAATTGGTGACTCTGGTCCTCTGGGAAGCAAGCATGGCATGTGTGAGAACAAGGCCTGGGGGAAGATGCTGAAAATTGAACTTCTTCGTAGGCCCCTATGTCTCAGAAGAGAACTGAACTATTCACAGCAGCATTTGTAAGCTGCTAACATTCAGTGTTGCAACTACAGCACATTATTAAAGGTATTCCTGTTTTAATTCATAATGGTGCAGAATAACACACACACTTCTAATTTGATTTCTTTTTTGAAGTTTTATAATTGCTTTTCACAAGCTAGTGTTAAGAGCAAAAGTGCTTTCCAGGGCTCCCTGAATTACCCACCATACCTGTATCCATAACAAGTGATCCTTACTTCTTCTCTGCCTTTTGAAGATGTGCGTTTCTGTATTTACATATAAATCAAACTGTTATATAGTAGAGACAGTGGAGGTTGAAAGGAATGTGAAGATTGTGGAAGTTGTGTTCAAACAGAGGAGACGACATTGTGTGATAAATGAAGGATATTGGATAGTGCTGAATTATACCTCTGACTATGAAAAAAGCTGGTGGTAAATGGAAAGAATATGAAATTTTAAACTGCTCTCAACATAGAAATCTTTGTGAAAAGTACCTACCTGAGGTCTGATGTGATTCATTTATAGACTGCAGTGAGCTTGGGCAAGGGGTCTTTGAATCTAGCCCAGAGGCTCTGAGAATGACATTTTCAGTGTGTTGCATATGGAGAAGACTACTTAGACAAGGATTCTGTGAGACTAGCTGATTTACCTATGATTTACCTAATTGCCAGCATTTGTAAATGATTGTGCAATCTTGTGAAATGGTCTTTTGACTGTTTTGGAAAAAAAAATGTTTTGTTGGGTTTTTTTCCAGTAAAAGTAACTACAAAGAAAACATGAATTGTTTGTCTTTATTTTAACTTGAAAGAAAAGCTTTGAGTATTTTTATTTTCTTCTAGCTTAAATTCTTCATTTACCTAAAACACTCCACTAATATTTCACATTTAGATACTACTTGTTTTCTATTGCTGTGGTAACAAATGACCACAAATTTAGTGGTTTAAGACAAATGTATGACCTTACAGCTCTGAAGGTCAGAAGTCTGGTATAGATTGTTTTCCTGTACCCAAAGTATTTCACCCAGCCAACCTAAGGTTACCTCATTAAGTAACATAATGAGAAGCACTTACCAAAGTGTGTGATGCTACACGGACACCAAAGAGCAACATGGATGACAGGTGTTCCTGAGGGCCCACACGGAGGCTCAGGAAAGTAATGTGGTTATTACTTTCAGAAACTACGAACCAGAGGCTCACATGTTAGAAACCTGCTGCACGTAAGGATCAATGCCATAACATGTTCTTTACATCAACTACGAGTCAACTGAGGTCATTATAAACCTTCAGATGAAGGCCCCACAACACTTGAACCCATATTCCACAAGGCAGGGCGATACAGGATTCCTCAATATCTCTAGAGATTGTGGGATGTATAGCGAGAAAGGAAATTAAGGGCAGTTTCAGGTCTTACATATCCTGAGTCACCTTTGGCTTCCAGCTCTTGTTTCCAATGGATTCTTAAGTCACATTTTCCATTTTGCATCAAGTGTGTACTACTTTTCTCTGCATTGCAGTGCCTCTCCAGTCTTCACTGTAGCTCCACCCCAATCTTGAAATTCCATACTTGGGCACCACCTGTGTGGCAGGATTTGGCTGAAGGTTTGGTAACCCAATAGTAATGAATGGGTGGTTCATCATATGGTAGGTAGCTGCATTAGCAAACACCTTCAATCTGAACCACTGGCACACCTATTCTTAAATACCTTCATGCTACCTCTGACATGAGATCGTTTTCACTGGTTGTTGAACTCGTTAAGCTCCAGTCACTCTCCCTGTCACTCGTTAAGCTCCCACCTCTCCTCCCTGGCATGTGGCTCCCCATTCTTCGATTTCCAATAATTTATTGTATAAAGAATCTAACTACCTAACAAATCCTACTAATGCAGACCCACTACACTATGTCCAGAAGACCTTACCTTCATAACCAAGGGTACCCATTGTTCTAGTTACTTATTATGGAAGAACAATCTACACCAAAACCTAGTGGTTTAAAAACAAGCAAAAATAATTTGTTTAGTTTATGAATCTGCAATTTGGGCAGGGCTTGGAATGGAAGGTTTGGCTCTGCTTCACATAGCAGCAGTGTAGACTGTAGACTGCAGATTCTACTTTCAACATGGATCATCCACATGACTGGCAAGTTGATGCAACCTGTCAGCTAGGAGCTCAGCCAAGCCTGAAAGCAAAGGTCCTCAATTCCTCTTCATTTGAGCCTCTTGCTGCTTGGGCTTTCTCAAAACATGATGGCTGGGTTTCAACAATGAGTATCCCAAGAGATAGGAAGCAGATGCCCATCTTGGAAACTGACACAGCATCACTTTCACCATCTCTGGTTGACAAGCAATCACTGAAACCATACATACATTCCACCTCTCAATGAGTAGTGTGCCAAAGAATTCAAGGATATGTCTTAAAGTCACCATACTCATTAAAGGGTATTTTTAAACATATACTTTTTATTTTTTTAATTTTTTTGAGTTTTTTTTAATTATAAAGATGTGGGAGCCGGGCTCGGTGGCTCAGCCTGTAATTCCGCGCCTTTGGAAGGCTGAGGTGAGTGAATTGCCTGAGCCCGCAGGTTCGAGACCCGCCTGGGCAGCGAGACCTCATCTCTACAATAAATCAAAAAATCAGCCGGGCGTAGTAGTGCACGCCTGTAATTCCGGCTACTCGGAAGGCTGAGGCGGAAGGATCGCCGGAGCCCAGCAGGTCGAGGCTGCGGTGGCCAGGAGTGGCCACTGCACTCCAGTCTGGGCGACTGAGTGAGACTCCAACTCAAAAAAAAAAAAAAGATGTGGGGTACAATTCAGGGTTAGGTATACAAATACTGAATATGCAAGTACCCTTGTTGATGAGGTATCCTCCTCCCTTCCCTAGCAGTTTCCCTCAACTGCCATTCCTACCACCCTTCCCCTGACAGTTTTCCACTACTGCCAATCGCTTTCTTATAGTATTATAATTGTTTAAGTTCTGCTTATGAGTGAGAACATATGGTACTTTGTTCTTTGTTTCTGTGATAAATCACTGAGTATGATTGACTCTAAATCCATCCAAGTTGCTGCAAAGTCCATATGTTTGTCCTTCTTTATGGCTGCATAATATTCCATTGTGTATGTGTATCACTTTTTTTTTTTTAATCCAGCCCAGCTTCAATGGACAACATGGTTGGTTCCATGTTTTTACTATTGTGAATAGAGCTGCAACAAACATACGTGTGCAAGTATCTTTTTTGTAGAATGATTTGAGTTCCTCTGGGTATATTCCCAATAGGGGAATGACTGGGTCATATGGAAGGTCAATTTTTAGTTCTTTCAGAAACTGCCACACTGTCATCCAAAAACGCTGCACTAGTTTGGGTTCCCACCAGCAGTGTAGAAGTGTTCCTTTTTCTCCACATCCTCAGCAGCATCTGTTGTTTTATTAATGATGGCCATTCTTACTGGGGTTAGGTGGTATCCCACTGTGGTTTTGATTAAACACATACCTTTTAAAAATGAATTCTGAAGTCTATTCTTAGATCAGTATAGACTTAATGAAACATTCTAGAAAAAATCCTAGAATGAGAGTAGTTTGTTCAAGGTTTGGTGGGCATCCTTTGTATGTGTGTTATGTGTGTATGTTGAAGTCTGATAGGGCAGACATCACTGTGGTACTTCCAATGTGGAGAGAATCAGTTGTCTTCAGGAAAGAACAAATACCTACTATATGCCAGGAGGTCTGATTCATGAAGAGATCAGGGTTTCAGGAAGCCTTTAAATATGGTGAGAATGCCTGATATGCTGGTGAGGTTGTCTAGTCTAAGCCTTGCCAAAGGCATGGAGATTGAAAGAGGAAACTGATTAGCAGTCACAAAGAAGAAATTCATGTTGATAACCCAGCAGGGGGTGGGTAGGGGAACAAAGAGGACTAGGTGTGAGCAGAGTCAGGAAAACAAGAACAACTTCAAGAGACTAAAAGTGAAGAGGATGCATAGTTGGGTAGGGAACAGGGAGCTCCTGGAGGGCAATGAGGGGCAGTGTATGGGGAGAAGTGGCATGGTCCAAGTCTGTTGAAAGGAAGTTCATCCAACAGAGGTGGTGTAGTGAAAGACTTAGCAAAAACCAAGATTTTTTCTTTCTGCCCTTAAAGACTACTGGATGGAGAGTAAGAACAGGTTTATAAAGTGCAGATAGGAATAAACCCACTTCTACCTTTTGCTATCAAGTTACTTTGCTTATACAGAAAATCTCCACCATACAAACCAGTTTGCTTCTGAGAGCACGTTCATAAGTCCATTTGTTTTAAGTCCAACAAAATTGGCCTAGGTACCCAACTAACACAATAGACTGTATAGTACTGTATGTATTTAACAGGCCATACTGACACCTGGTGGGGAGAAATAATACATTTTAAAAATGCACTTATGCATCATTAAAGTTTGTAACTGGAAGGTTCGTATGTAGGGGATTTACTGTATAAGCCTACATCTTCTCTGAATGTACATATATGTATACATATAAACACACATTATAGTATTTCAATATAACATATATCATAATATATGTAGCACATTATACATATAATGTGAGAATTATAATGAGATCATATATATCACTCCTAGCCTATAGTCAACATTCAAGAAATATTAGCTACTATGATATACCTCTCCATTATAGCACTTCTGCTTCTGAAAGATTCAAATTCACTACTATACAGGTTACTTGTACATTTGGTACAATTCTTGATCTTAATAGATCCTCCATGTTGTGTAAGCAAATGATTAAATAAAGTAATGGATTGTAGGAAAGGATTCATCGTATAAGCTTGGGTTGATTTCTTCTATTTTCCCCTCCAAACTGCTCTTAACCCTTCCTGCCTACTTGGTGTATAATCTGAATCAACTGGCACTCCTGCCCTCTGGCTTCTGGCTATTTCTGCCAAGTGGTACCATCAGCAGGAGACAAGGAGAAAGGAAAATGAGGTCAGGCATTTGTTTCACTGGTTCCCTGCTGGTGGAGATGGTGAAGACTGCTTGCAACCTTCCATCCAAGGTCACATTTCCACATGGCGAGTGCAGTCTGGGTGCCAATGATTCCTCCCTCCCTTGGCCTTTCAGTATGCCTGCTGTTAGGAGCCATCACTCCTTGTGACTTCTCTCTCTCCTGTATATATTTTTATAAAGCTTCATGAGCTCTTCTCAAATCACCCAACTTCAGTGTCATGTAGCAACCCTATTTCCTGTATGAACCCTGACATAGAAGGAGAAACTAATGATGAGGAAGATAATGATTAATAATAGGTTTAGACATAGATATGACATTCTGTTCAAGTCCTGAGGAAAGATAATGACTGAGGTAGGGTGATGTCTTCTTCTGCTATTTACTTTCCTCTCAAAAAATGCTATCCATTTCACTTGTGATATAGATTCCTCTTACTATTTTCTCCTAAAATTTTTAAATTTTTATTCCATTTGCTGTTGCTGTTGCTTGAGTTGAGTTGATACTTCACTCTGTTGCCCAGGCTGCAGTGATCATGGCTCACTGCAGACTTGGCTTCCTGGACAGCCTCCCAAGTAGCTGGGAATACAGGCATACACCCCCACACCCAGCTAGGTTTTTCATTTTTTTGTAAAGAGATGAGGTCTCACCATGTTGCCCAGGATGGTCTCAGACTCCTGGGTTCAAGCAATCTTCCCACCTTAGTCTCCCAAAGTGCTGGAATTACAGAAGCGAGTTACCATGCCTGGCCTAGAACCTTCTTATTTTGTGGCTGAATTTTAGATTTATTCCATGCCTTGTGGTGAAAAAACTTATTCTTTCCTCTCGGTGATCATTATATGTGTAGAGGACAAAGGCAAAAGAATTTGGTAAAGAAAGAATTAGTGAAATCTGGTCATCTTAGGTATGTGGGGAAATGGGTAAAAGTTATGCTTTTACAAAATAGGGGAATAATTTTTTATAATGTGAAAGTAGTGTTTTCACGATAACCAAGCACAACTGGTAGCCTTCCCAAAACTCATGATGCATGAGGGAAAGTCAAGAACATAGATTCACTCTATGGAGTCAGAACATAATTGTTGCTTTATTCTGGAGTTCTATAAGACCACTTACAAAAAGTTAATATTAATGAGTGCTCACGTCTAATATCCCAGGACTTTGGGAGGCTGAGGCAGGAGGCTCGCTGGAGCCCAGGATTTAAAGGCTGCAGTGAGTTATGTTCACGCCACTGAAATTCAGCCTGAGTGACAGAGTGAGACCCTGTTTCTAAAGAAAAAAAAAAAAGAAGAAGAATAAGAAGAGAATATTAGTATTCATTAAGTGCTTGCTAAGTGCCAGGGACCTGTCTTTTACTTCGTCCTCACAACAACCTATAAGGTGCTACTCATTTTATTGATGTGGAAGCTATGAAGTTTGAAAGTTTGTGTAGCAGTAGTAAGGGGAAGAGATAAGATTTCAGATATGTAGGAGTATCTTCCTCTAAATCCCCTCACTGTGGTCAGTACTCCCCTGCCTTCCACCTTCCCAAGTACTGCATATGAAAGGTCCACTGTGTTCTCCAACTACCCGTAAGGAGCAGGCAGAAATAAAGTACAATCAGGCCCAGCACAGTGGCTTATGTCTGTAATCCCAACACTTTGGGACTAGCCTGGGCAACATAGCAAAACCTTATCTTTACAAAAAATAAAGAAATTAGTCAGGCGTGGTGGTGCCCACCTGTAGCACCAGCTACTTAGGAGCCTGAGGCAGGAGGATTGCCTAAGCCCAGGAGGTCGAGGCTACAGTGAGCTATGAGCATGCCACTCACTCCAGCCTGAGCAACAGAGTGAAACTCCAAAAGAAAAGAGAAGAGAAGAAAAAGAAAAAAGAGGGAAGGAAATGAAGAGCTAACAAACCTCTTTTATCAAAACTGATTATTGACAAGAACATAATTTCTAAAAAGCAACATTAATCAAACATTACCATGTGCTAAGCACTATGGTTTACTAAATGCATGATCTCCATGAATCCTAAAAACAGCACAGTGAAATAAGGATTATCATACCCCTTTAAGAAATGGCAGATAGATTGAGTCCCATTACCCAAGATCACTCAGTCAGTGGGTAGTGGAACTGGAATTCCAAGCCAGGTCTCTCTGTCCTCATCTGCTCTCCTGTTACCTCTTGGGTGATGATTAAATCGATAAGAACACTGAGATTCAACTAATATGAAGTTCAAATCTTCCTGCTGGGATAGGCATCTTGAGTTCTGTATCTCTTCCCTCTGCAGGAGGGCATTTAAACTATGAAAACTGTGCTTTAAAGTTTCAAATAAGCTTTTGTTAGTTTTTGAGTACAGTCAACTCTCTATCCATGAGTTCCACATCTACGGATTCAACCAACAGAGGAAAGAAAATATTTGGCAAAAAAATTTCACAAAGTTCCAAAAAGCACAACCTGAATTTATCCTGCACTGAGAACTACATTGAATCCGTGTGAATGAAGTGTGGGCATCTTATTAGGTATTGTAAGTAATCTACAGATGCTCTAAAATATGCAAGAGCGTGTACTCAGGCTATGTGCAAACATGACACCAATATCCAAAAGGCAGAAACAAGTTAAATGAATATTAACTAATAAATAATGACATATCTATATAGTGGGATATTATTTGATCATAAAAAATTTTTTTTTTTTTGAGTCGGAATCTCAGACTGGAGTGCAGTGGCCGCTCCCGGCCACCGCAGCCTCGACCTGCTGGGCTCCGGCGATCCTTCCGCCTCAGCCTTCCGAGTAGCCGGAATCACAGGCATGCGCTACCACGCCCGGCTGATTTTTTTATTTATTGTAGAGATGAGATCTTGCTGCCCAGGCGGGTCTTGAACCCGCGGGCTCAGGCAATCCACTCACCTCAGCCTCCCAAAGGCACGGGATTACAGGCTGAGCCACCAAGCCCGGCGATCATAAAAATTAATGAAATACTGACACATGCTACAACATGGACAAAACCTGAAAACATTACGCTAAGTGAAAGAAGTCAGTCACAAAAGACCACACAGTTTGTGTGATTCCACTTATATGAATTGTCCAGAATAAATCTATAGAGACAGATAGTAGGCTAGTGATTTCCTAAGTCTGAGAGTTGGGGAGATTGGAACTAACAGCTCAAGGATTCAGGTTTCTTTTTGGAGTGATGGAAATGCTCTATAATTAATGATGGTTATGGTTGTACATCATTGTGACTGTACTACAAATATTGAAGCCTATATTATAAGTGAGTGAATTATATAGTATGTGAATGATATCTCAATAAAGCTATTATTAAAAATGCACATTTGATAATATAAATTCAGACCCTCCTCCAAGGATGGGGGTAGTCTTCTTGAAAGAAGGAACACTTGGCAAAGAAAAAAATTAATTTCTATGGGTGGTGGGCAAGGTTTTATGTTATAGTCTCAGAGAAGGAGACTGAACCACCACATAGAAAAGGCAATGACTCAAAGAAATCTGTCATATAACTTAAAGATTTGTAGCTGCTGTCCCATGTTTATCATTTTCATAACCTACTGTCTGTATTTTTTTTTTTTTTAGCAGCAAATCTTTAAAATCAAAAGGAACTGAGGAATACAGGATAGTGGGTTCAGGGAGCAGGTTCTGGAGTGAGACTACTTACATTTGAGCCCTAGTTCTTTTCTTCTGTGGGGCAAATTAAATGTCATCTGTGTCTTGGTTTCTGCACCTAAATTGTACTCTTTAATATGGCAGCCACCAGCCCCATGTGTCTACTGAACAGCTGAAATGGGTCTAATCTAAATTGAGATGTGCAATATATATTAAATGTACAACACATTTTGAAGACCTAATCCTCCCCTCAAAAGTAAAACATTCCATTAATAACTTGTATATTAATTATATGTTGATATGATAATACTTTGTATATATGGGGATAAATACAATATATCCTTAAAGTTCATTTCACCTGTTTGTTTACTTTTTTAGTGGGCTACCACAAATTTAAACTTACTTATGTGACTCATATATTTCTCTTAGACAGTGCTGATCTATAATATGGAAATAGTAATGCTACCTGTTAAATATGGTTGTCGTGAAGACTAAATGACTTAATATATGTAAAATGCTTAAATATGACACGTAATAAGCATTACATGTTAGCTTTAACACATATTTGAAGGTGGACAGATTCAGAGAAGCAAAAGCAACTTGTCACAAGCAGAACTACAACACGAGACAGGGAGTGACAGTAACAGTTTACAAAAGAAAAGAAGCCAGACTAAATCTGAACGCTTGCAGGAAGGAGCTGACAGAAAGAGGCAGGGAGACTCACATCAGAGGACTGCACAGTTTCCAGACAGACATCTCTGCAGAAGACAGTCTTTTTGAACACTGACATCTGTATTAGGGAAGTCAGAACTAGAGGACTGCAAGAGAGGTTTAAAGTTATTTTTCTGGCTTTAGTTATCTTATTTCCAAATGTGGAATATCATCCTTGTAAATTTCTGTCTCAGTGATCTAAGGAGTTATTGTTTGTCTTATGCTTCTGGTTTCCTCCTCCTCCTGTTCATTCTTCTTTCTCTTTTTAAAATTTATTTTTAAATAAAGATGGGGTCTCACTATGTTGCCCAGGCTAGTCTTGAACTCCTGGCCACAAGCAATCCTCCTGCCTTGGCTTCCCAAAGTGCTGGGATTACAGGAGCAAGCCACCATACCTGGCCGGTTTCCTGCTTCTTTGGGGCATGCTCAATACTGTCCAATCGCCACTGGATAGGCAGACACTCAACTCAGCAGCCAGGCACATGGATGGGAAGTGGTAAAACATGAATGTTCATAGCACCACGGTCATCACTGTTAAATACGTGATTATTTTAAATTTCATGGAGGCAGCTGTGTCTTCTTAAACATCACATGACTGAGGATCCTAACCCCACGACATTTTCAGCACGGGTCCCTAGACCAACTCACTTTCCTGCGGTGTCAGCATCTTTCCGAGTGCTTCCCCCAAGGCCCAGACCATCCGTCACCAAGCTCCACCCACCCCCTCAGTTTTTGATTCCTTTATTCCTTTCAGTAACATAACGATAAGGATTCCAGTCCGGGGCTTTAGGAAAACTGGGGTTTCCTAAACTCACATGGCCTTAAGAGGTCCTGACTGCTGCTATTTTCAGTGGCCTATTTTCCAAGGACTCTGGTTTCCCATCTGGATAGCCCAGCTACATTGTTGCAGGGGGTCAGCTGTATATGTGTCTAGGCTCAGAAGTGGCATGAACAAAGAAATACAGTGTTCAAAGTAATAAGAGATAAAAGGAATTGAATTAGATTTCCATATGTTTATTTCATCACACTTCATTTTCAATTTACAACCAAAAGTGAGTTAGCTAAACTTTCATTTTATATGTGTGCATTTAATGGACAAATGAGCACTTGTCATTTGGTTTTATCAGAATAAACACATCTGTTGTATTAATAAATATTTGCAAATGTTCAATATGGGTCTTTAATTTCACACAAATAAAGACATTCTCTTCTTTATTTCACCTTTGAGAAATCCAAACCCATCTCGAAGCAATGTTCTCTCAGTCATTCTGGCTATCGTGCAGATTATAGGTCAAGCGGACTGGAGGTTCCACCACAAAATATGTAAACCAGAGATAAATTATGAATAGATGAGGATGTCCCTTATAAAGGACAGTGTACCACATGACATTCTCAAAAAGACACAGCATAAGAAAAATCAAATGGAGTTTCTGAAATTAATTTTTCTGATTCCCACATGTTAAGTCCAATATTCTTGTAGGACTAGAGACAGAGGTCTCAGTGACTTCTGTGCATCCTCACTACAAGGTCTGCAGAAAGATGAGATGCCATGATAGTAACTCTGTGTGCCTTCCACCTTCATGCTTTAAAAAACTAACAATAACAGAAGACATAAACATTAATTCTTGAAACTGGCTAATGAAAGTCTTTTGAAAGTCTTGTCCCCTCTACCCCAACCCCTCAGCTCCAAAAAAGCAGGCAAAACATGGCATATTTTATTTTATTTTTTTCCTGATTAGTTATCGTGTTTGGTTTTCCTGCTGTGCTTAAGGTTCTGTCAAGGGCTTCATATGATCAAAAATTGTCGAAACAAAAAATAAACAAATAAGCTGGGCATGGTGGCACATGCCTGTAGTTCCAGCTACTCAGGAGGCTGAGTCAGGAAGATCACTAGAACCCAGGAGGTTGAGGCTGTGGTGAGCTGTGACTGTGCCACTGCTTTCCAGCCTGGGTGACAAAGTAAGTCCTGATTAAAAAAAAAAATGTTGAAATAAAACTGAGTTCTCTTCAGTGTGTGTGTTTTTTGTTTTTAACAAACACTAGTTTTCTCTTAGAGAAAAACTATTCTCACTGTACCAAATAGGATTTTGGAGAGGTGCAAGAAAACTAAGAAAATTGTCAAAAGTGTCACATGATGACTCAAAGTGACACTCTGGGGGTATACTGCATAGGCCAAAATTTGATCAATTGAATTTTTTCATAGCTTTTTTACAAAAATCTTAAATACAAGTAAATATGTAAACACTGTGCTCTCAGAGAGCAAGTACTTAGGCATGTCACATCATATCCCTTTTGGGGAGACAAATTCAAGTGAAATATTACCGATCAGTTTCAAAACCATCCGCCGGAAGTGCTTTCAGGTTGAGGAGCAAACACCACCTTGCACATATCAGAGTTCTCTTGATGGAGCGGGAATTCACATCCTGCTACTTGGCGTTCTTTTCTCTTCAGAGAGACATAACCTTTGCCTGTAGACAGCCTTTCATACTTTGTCTCAAATTGCCTATACAACAACAGCAACAATAACAAAATTATACACACAGTTAAGTCAGCCCATACTTGTTCTAGCCCAGTTACTGAATGTGCACTTGCAACTTCAGTTCCAAAGCAATTTGAGAAAGGATATGACTGCCAAAGACAACCCCAGAGGGGGGAGATTTTCTTCTTTCCATTTTTTTTTTATTTCAGCAGATACACTTCAAATGCTTGAGATATGAGAGTCCTGCCATACATTTTTCTGAAATGAAAGACTGAATTCCTTTCATCTCTTCGGAGATGCTGTTAAGCTTTGCAGGCCTCACTATGTCTCCCACCCCTCATTCCAGAAGCCCCACCTTGGGAGCACTCCCTTTGTGAGTAACTAGCCAGTCCAACTAGACTTAAGTGGAGAATGCTGACAGGGAAGGCTTCCAAAAGCCTGGCACAAGTGAAATGTGGAACCAGCCCAGTTAGCAATGTGGCCGGGTTCGTGGTCACTGCATTTCACCCACTGGAAGGTTGATTTTTCAACATACATTTATGGAGGTTTCTTCTAGACATAGGTTAGTGTAAGTTGGTGACAGCTTAGTATCTAACTATAACCCAGAATGTTTTATTCTTTGAAAATATAACCTACTTATATTTGCATCATTTATATCATTAATGTATTTCTTAAATGAATCATGAAATGTCAGTAAAAAAGGTGTTCCAACTCTGGCCTACTTATCAAAGGCGATAATGTAAGATGGGGCTTGCTGTTTCAAGTATACAAATGATCTTCATGGTTAGACAGTGCATGCCGATTACTATAAGTTAGTGCTACTTAGACCCAAAACATTCTAGCTCCATGTAATGGCACTGTTACAAATAAAGGTTACAAGATTCAAATGACACCACATTAATGAGAATCAAGCTCTAGAGTGGAAGAGAGGTCAGGAAAGTTATATGTCTATTTGTGTTTTAAGACACTAAAAATTCTACTGAAACCCTTTTTTTTAAAAAAAATTAAAATCTCAAACTCTCAAGCTTGAACCAAAACTTAAATAAGAAATATACCAAGAGCACTAACTGGCACAAGTGAAATGTGGAACCAACCCCGTTAGCCATGTGGCTGGGTTGGTGGTCAATGCATTTCGACAACTGGAAGGTTGATTTTTTAAAAAAAAAAGGCATTTATGCAGCAAGGAGATCTGGAACGTCAATGTGACTCTTGACCAAATGCACTTAATGGATACCTACAGAACATTCCACTCAATGACCACAGACTATACATTCTACTCATCACCACATGGAACATACTCTAAGATCGACCACATTCTTGGCCATAAATCAAGCATAAACAAATTTCATAAGATTGAAATTCTGCCATGCACTTTCTCAGACCACAGTGGAATAAAAATAAATATATCGACACCAACAAAGTTCCCCCAAACCCACAAAGACATGGACACTAAACAGATGATGCTAAGAAACTTCTGTGTCAACATGTAAATCAAAACAGATATTAAAAGATATCTGTAAACAAATGAAAATGAAGTAACATCTTATCAAAACCTCCGGATGCCATGAAAGCAGTAGTAAGAGTGGAATTCATAATCGCTACAACACACACATGAAGAAAATGGAAAGATCACAAATTAACAGTCTAACAAGTCATCTAAGGAAGCTGGAAAAGCAAGACTACCAAAACCCTAACTTTAGAAGAATCCAGATCACCAAAATAAAAGTCCAAATCCAGGACACAGAAGACAAAAAGATAATACAAAAAAAAAAAAAAAAAAAATCAATGAAACAAAAAGCTGGGTCTTTGAAAGGATAAACAAGATCGATGCTCCCCTAGCTAGACTGATCAAGAAAAAGAGAGAAAAAATCCAAATAAACACAATCAGAAACACAAAAGATGAAATCACAACTGACTCTGAGTAAATACAAGAGATTATCAGAGACTACTATGTATACTTGTATGGAAACAAATTTAAAAATCTAAAGGAAATGGAGGACTTTCTGATATCACACAACCTCCCCAGGTTGAAACAAGAAGAAATTGAGACCCTAATTAGACCAATAACAATCAAGGAAATTGACCATGTCATAAAAAAAACAACCTACAAAAAAAAAAGCCCTGGACTAGCAGAATTCTACATAACATACAAGGAGGAACTGATACCAATCCTACTAAAAATATTCTAGGTGATTGAGAAACATGGAACTCTCCCCAAATCATTTTATGAAGCTAATAGCACATTGATACCCAAGCCAGGTAAAGATCCAATGAAGAAAGAGAACTACAGGCCAATATCCTTGATTAACATAGATGCTAAAATTCTCAACAAGATCCTGCAAACCAGATTCAACAACGCATCTCAAAAATTGTCCACCATGACCAAGTAGACTTCATCCCTGGAGTGTAAGACTGGTTCAACATTTGTAAGACCTTAAACGTAATCCAATGCATCAACAGACGTAAAAACAAAAACCACATGATTATATCATTAGATGCAGAAAAGCTTTTGATAAAATCCAGTACCCCTTCTTGATAAAAACCCTTAAACATCTAGGCATAGATGGAACATACTTCAAAATAGTAAGAGCCATCTATGAGAAACCCCCAGCCAGCATACTGCTAAACAGACAGAAATTGGAACAATTTCCCTTGAAAACTGGAACAAGACAAGGATGCCCACTCTCACCCCTTCTGTTCAACATAGTTTTGAAAGTTCTAACTAGAGCAATCTGACAAGAGAAGGAGATCAGCAGTATCCAAATAGGAAAAGAAGAAGCCAAGTTATCCCTCTTTGCAGATGACATGATTCTATACCTTGAAAACCTAACAGAATCTGTCAAAATCCTCCTTGCACTGATAAGGGACTTTGACATAGTCTCAGTGTATAAAATAAATGTGTAAAAGACAATTACATTTCTATACTCCAATAATAAACAAACAGAAACCCAAATAAAAAGCACAATCCCATCCACAATAGACACAAAAAATACCTTGGCATCGTCCTAACCAGTGATGTAAAAGACCTTTACAATGAAAACTGCAAAACACTGCTCAAAGAAATCAGAGATGACACAAACAAGTGGAAAAATATTTCATGCTCATGGATTGGAAGAATCAATGCTGTTACAATGTCCGTTCTACCTAAGGCAATCTACAGATTTAACACAATACCCATCAAATTACCAGGAACATTCTTCTCAGACCTAGAAACAACAATACAGGAATTCATATGGAAACATAAACTACCACAAATAGCCAAAACAATCCTCAGCAAAAAAACAAAAAACAAAAAACAAAGCAGGAGGTATCACACTCCCAGACTTTAAACTTTATTATAAAGTTACAATAATCAAAACAGCCTGATATTGGTATAAGAACAGGCATATAGACCGATGGAACAGAGTTGAGATTCCAGAAGCAAAACCTCAATTTCTCAAACAATTCATCTTTGACAAAGCCTCCACCACCAACCACTGGGGAGAGGAGAATTTATTTAGTAAATGGTGCTGGGAAAACTGGCTGACCACATGCAGAAGACTAAAACAAGACCCCTACCTATCCCCATACACAAAAATCAACTCTAAATGAATCAGAGACCTAAATGTAAAACCTCAAACTATAAGAACCTTAGAAAACACAGGAGACACCCTTATGGAAATTGGAACTGGCAACCAATTCCAGATCAAAATTCCAAGTGCCTATGTCATAAGAGATAAGATAGACAAGTGGGACCTCATCAAATTGACAAACTTCTGCAAAGTCAAAGAAACCATCAAGAGAGCAGGGAGACAGCCCACAGACTGGGAAAAAATATTTGCCAACTGTATGTCTGACAAAGGCCTAACATCTAGGATCTACAAGGAACTCAAACGTGCTGAAAAGAAAAAAGCAAACAGCCCCATTACAAAGTGGGCAAAAGATATGAATAGACAGTTTTCAAAAGAAGATATACAAGCGGCCAAAAGATGCATGAAAAAATGTTCAGCTTCACTAGTCATCAAAGAAAAGCAAATTAAAACTACACTGAGATACCACCTAATTTCAGTCAGGATGGCCATCATCAATAACTCAAAAAATAACAAATGCTGGCGAGGATGTGGCAAAAAGGGAACACTTCTACACTGTTAGTGGGAGTGTAAACTAGTACAGCCTCTGTGGAAAACAGTGTGGC